>NC_068397.1:18622421-18922421 GCF_023724105.1 Carassius gibelio
AGATGTTTGCTCGTTTTCATGCATAATTTTATTACTGGATGAATGTTTTACTTTATTGCCTGGAGTTGTGTTAGAGAGACATGGTATTTAAAAAAGACAACATTACATATCATATCATGCTTACAATAATTCAGTATATTGTATTTAAAATATCTATGGTCTAAAACACTATCCGCAAGGATGCTACACATCCAATATCCTCACATTTTCAGGAAACAGATCAGACATCTGAATGCATACGAGTCAGTAAACCTCAAAACTACACTTCTAATGCATACTTGACTTAAGTTGTTGTCTGTTGAATTTAGCTGGGAATGTACAATAAAAGTTCTCTCATCTTCTTTTTCCAAATGGATATCTGGTTTAAATTTATTTTACTGAATGCATTTTCGTTTTCTCACGTTTTTTTAAACTTCAGTATGAAATTACAATTGTAATTCAGCTGAAAAAAGCAACTCTCTTCATTTAAGAGATTAGTTTTTTAAATGATGATTTAATAAAGTCTGCAGTTGTCGTGCATTCTCCCCTTAAAAAAATACATCTTGTGAAAAGAGCATCACCACCACTGCCTCCAAAACATTGTACATATACATATATATATATTCATAATAATTCTAAAAAAATAATGAATATAATTGATTTAGAAAAAAAGTTATAAGTTAAGTAGAAAGACGAAAAGTAAAGAACTGAAATCAATTGAAAGATAAATAATCGACACTACAGGCGTACAATGTAAACAGACAATTTTATTAATTTAATTTATGATAAAACATGTGGGCAGGTCTTATAACTTTTCTCTAAATCATTACCCCAGTCTCTGTTTAAAATATATCAATAGGATTTAGTGTAACGTTAAAAAGATGATAGTTTGTATATAGCGTTTATTTGTGTAACAGTTTCAAAAGAGAACTGGAACACAATCAGATTTATTGTACCACTTTGCAGAGCTAATGAATAATGTTTTCAAATAATCTGAAATTTCTTGAAAGAGAGGCAATGGCAAGTAGCACATGGCATTAATTAACAAAAGGCAAAATAACTTTAATTTGGTGAACTGTCCTTTTTTTTAATCAAATTCATCTTCTAAAAGTAGGCGGGTCACAAAGAGCACGAGGTTCTTTATCTAAAATTAACGAGATGCAGTGGTGATTACGCAGTCAAAATGTTTCACATTTAACTGGAAAGAACAAATAAAATTAACTTTGCCACAACCTTACTGTACACATGGTGCAACATTTGAGGAAAAAATAAACGTTTTCGCAAAAAAATAAAAAAAAAATTCACCAAATATTGTACAGCCAAATATAAAATGAAAAAAATCGTATTTGCAAAGTTTGAATACATAAAAACAGGACAACATTTACAGATAGCCTACTCCTGAATGGGCTGCAGCAACAACCAGTTTACAAAACTGGTGTATTTTGTAAAACTCAATGTATAGCCTATCAAAAGTATTCTTTCTTTTATTATGGGCCATGCTACACATCTGGTTTCGTCCGAAGGTTTATGTGGAGTCGAACGTGACTTGGTTGCAACAACAAAAAGAAAAAGAAAAAAAGAATAGGCCTAAAAAAAACCTGCAAAGCTAAATTTAGTCCAACTGTCAACACTTGGGGGAGTCCAAATGCTGCTAATAGCATAGATGTAAAATTCCGAGCATAAAAAAAAAAAGTTACATTTGTTTCAACTAGGCTATAGGCTACGTCTAATTTACAAGTAGCCCAATAACCAGAAATACGACTTATCACCTCTTAAAAGTTACATTTACATAATCCGCCTAAAAAGTAAAAATAGGCATAATTTTACGCAAATAGGCTAACTCTTAAATAAAAAAACGAGATACTACCGATATTGAGCTAAACTTTGAAAATATGTTTAGCTTGCATTGTTGCAATCGTAACTCTTAGCAGAAACTTTACACACAGGCTACTTCAATGTTACCTGACGCCATGAAAACATTTCTAGAAAAGTCGTATAACTGAAAAGGTCCAACACAAAAGGCGAGCTATCTCTGAGAACCATTCCCAGCATTGACCTGTTCCTCAATGCCAGAGAATCTCATCTGCATTTCTATTCTGGCCAGGCTTGTATGTGGAAGTAACGCCCAACGGTCACTGACTTGACGAGCTTCACTGGGAAGAAAAAGGCAGTTGCCGCTCAGACGCGCAGCGAGGCTCCTGAATGAAGTCTGTGGCCGGGAGACCCCGTTGAAGGTCAAAGCCTCCTGTCACAGCTGCAGGTGGCTCGTTTCACTTCGCCCACATTTCATCACCTCGGAATTCAGCACGGTTCTTAAAGGCATCTCATTAATTGGTTTCACTTCATACACTAACAGAACATTTCTGCAATCGAAGTTGAGCTCAAATGGTAGGAGGAGATTCCTAAGAGATTCCCAAGAACTCTCTGTCTTGCTTCAACTATTTTGTTCAAGAAGTCATACTGCCAACTTCTGGCTGGTTGCTGGACAGACAAACTATGAAGCTCTAAAAGCCTAGCTTAAAAAGTTTGATGTCCATCCCAGTAACTCACACTAGGTTACCTCAGAGCTTCTGGATTCTTCCATTTTTTAACCATTGATGAACTGATAACACTCACTGATACTTTCCTCTCCCTAAACAGTTCTTTCCAAAGTCTGAATGGCTGGGGTTCCCGAGGCCAGTCGCTCTAGAAAAGAAAATACATATCAGAACGGTGTTGATCTGCCTCGTCTGGGTATCAGAGAAAGGCCTATCTTGTCTCCTTTCCAGCGGAGTCATTTATCTATAGTTTTTGAATGCTTCCTAGTCAAACTTGAATATGCAATGAAGAGCTGGGGCTTTGTGGCGGAAATATAATTAAGGCAGTGAAAGATGTAGAGGGTGAAGAATGGGGATGACATCAGACCAATTTCACACTTGGCACTCGGATGGCCAAGCCAAAGCCAGGCTCTTGCCACGCAACACAGATCAAAGCACACTGCCAGTTCAGAAAAAGCAAAAAAGGATTTAAGTATGCTAATCTCCAGGACAAATATATTTTAATCTTGTTAGAATACAAGTTAACGCCACAGCTCAGCGGTTGAACTTTATAGCGAATTTAAGGGTGAGATCAAATTTCACTTACATTTTTTCAACGTGTATAACTTCAGGTCCTTTCTGAGTGACTTAGGTAATTGTACCAAACGGTTAATCATCCAGCTGACATGATCAAGGAAAAAAAAGCATTGCGTTCATTGAAGATGTCTCCACTCTAGGGCATACAAGTAGCTCTAGCTAGCATAAAATGGGAAATTGATGTTTAGCTGTCCAGTTCCCTTTGTTTTGAGTCACAGCCCACTGCACCTTGGGAACCCTTGATCTGTCATACTTAAGCTCAAAGCACAAACACAAAGCTGGGTAAACACAATAGAAATAAGATACTTTGTAAAGTCACAACCAACTTTCTAAACAGCAATCGGTTTTGTGAGAAGGGATGGTTACATGCACAGCAAACTTCTCTTTAGTATGAAAAAAGGTGACCTGAGAACTGAAAATCTCACAAGAACAGCATAGTTCAACAATTACATAACTATGAACTTATGATAGTATTCTTCAGGTAGATATAGCACTTTTGGGACCAGAAACCTTGCAAAGGCAGACATTTAATACTAAGGTTACTAGTCTACATGAAAAAATAAATAAAATAATAATAATAATAATAATATATATATTATTATTATATATTCCTTATTTGTGTGTGTATATATATATATATATACACACACAAATAAGGAATGTTAGATGTTTGTTCAATAAATAATATTGCATTCTATAATTAAACTTTTCAAACAACTTTTCTTTGGATTATGCATTAAACTTAGGCAAAACACAAACCAAATTACTTCAAAATAGCAGAGAAGTGATTATTCCTTTACTCATTTACATCAACTGATCATCTGAAACACCCAGGCATTACATGTCCCAAAAGAAACCGGCATCATGTAGATTCCTGAATATATCCTTGTGATATGCAAAATTTTTCCCACTGCGCACAGAGAGCGGACTTGTTAAACAATGCAACAATATCAGAGAAAGCGGTGAGTATTGTCATTTTCCCCCTCAGTGATTTGGCTGACACCCATATCCAGACCAAGTCACAGAGCTAAGCAATCATGGCGTCTCTGCTCCTTTACTCTCCCAAAACAGGACCTGCCCCTGTGCTGCCGCCACTGCAGCGCATGCGTAGTTCTGCATGGAGGGAGCTGTGAGGGAAGGGTGCGAAAGGCATGCCATCATGCTTACCCAGCGGCCATGTTCAAAAGCCCGACTTGGACAGATATGGGACATCAGAACGAAACAAGCAGGCTGTGCTGTGAAACGATTTGGGACAATAAAGTCTGTATTTTTGCCATTGCATCTTACATTCCTCTTAACATATCCGCACACATATTATTCTGAACAGGGAAAAAGTGGCAAGTATGAAAACAAATGACTCATTTAACCACTATATTTGAAATATTTTATTTTCTTTTATCACGGTCAAACGTTCCATAAATAACATTGGTAATACCATAGTTAATGCCATGAAACTAAATTGATGTAAAAATGAACTAAAGAATTAAACATGTAAATTAAATTACAAGTCATCGGAATAAAATCAAGTTTATTATATATATATGTATTAAGGTAATACAAGAAGAGTGTGCCCACTAATCAACAGTGGAAGCAGTTGTAATAAAAATGATTTGACGTTCATAAAGTGTATCATCACATTTTGAAAAAATTCTAAACAATAACATACTTTAGGAAAATATTTAATGTCTTCATTTTTGGTCCGGGTATTTGAGTGTTCTTCTGCAGACGCTAATCTGGAACTAAAGTTCAGTGTGCTGGAAAACGGAGCTCTTACAATGACCTGGATATGTGAAGAAACAATAAGGCATAGAATTACAAAAGCATTTGATACAAAAAAATTGAATGCAAAAGAAGGCTAAGCTTTTAACTGGGGTTCTTGCTACATTCCTGAACGTACAATATTATTTTCTGCCACACACACAAAACTTTAGAAAATAAAATTGACATTGACTGTTTTGCTTTATAATTTTGTTATCATAGACACTTGTTAGTTAGACTTACTACTACAGACAACTACTTGCATAAACAAGTCTCTTTAAGATTTAAACATGTCAAGCACAAGATTAAAAAATATATATATCTTTAACAGCATATGTATTTAATGTTCATTAAACTGAAATTTATACACATACTCCGTACACTTTCACATTCTTTGGCTAGCAATATTTCACATACTTACATATTGTAATCAATGTCAAAATTTACTAGAATTCCAGCAAAATTAACACTATTCTGCTTAAAGTCTCCCAGTGTTTGCAGAATTTAATTTCATAAAATGTAACCTGTAAAAACTGCACTGCACTGTCTGAGGCATAATGCGAAAAGAAAAAGCTAGTTTGATTTTAAAAAGCAGAAAGTAGAAAATAAAAACAGAAAAACCCATTGTAGACGGTTTAAAATAATAATGTAAAAAAAAAAAAAACAATAATTTAAAAGCTGCATTAATATTTGTATGCAGAAAAGCACTAAAGAAATGCATGAAAAACTAACACTTTATGCACAAAGCAAATCAAGAAAACACTTTGGTTCAGGTTTTGAGTGTAAACAGGTTTAACACTCATATGTATATACCTGATACTTCACTGCACAGCGTCTTAGCCACATGGTCTGCCTCACTGGAGAAGAGGGAGATGATATCATCTTCCAACTCTTCCACGATGCTTTCACACTGCAAAAGACATTTTAAAAAGCATTCTATGAACAGTAAATAAGAAAGAAGCAGCGGCCAATCACATCAGTGAAAATACAGTAACGGGCAGCCATCTTTAGCACTATACCATTGGCAAGTCTGCCATCTTGAATGGTTCACGAGGCAACTTACAGGCAAATGGCATTTAGTTATTTTACTGTGGTCTAAAAATAAAGCCATCTTGTACAGAAAACATACAAAACACTCGAACACGAATATAAAAGCTTACAGTACATGCTTTGTATTTAACAGAAAAATGAACAGCAATCATATAACAAATAAAATTATAATAACAAAAATACATCTAAATCTAAAATTACCATAGGAACATGTCACTTTGTTTAGGAAGTTTTGTCAGTTTTGATAATTCATTAAATATCTCAGTTAATGTAAATGTTTCAAAGGCCTTCAGAAATAAAACTAATAATAACAAATAAATAAAAAATTAAACTAATGATTTGTAGTTCGACAACTTGTAGTTACACAACTGTCATAGATTAAAAAACTACATAAAAATCATGTGGAAATAAAAAAAAAGCTTCTAAAAAACAAACTCACTTTTTAAGGTGTATACAGGCCTGTCAAAAAGACTAATGTACACCATGACAAATATCCAAATTTATACTCACAGCAAACTTCAAGGCACTGGAACTCTCTGGTCCATCAAACTTAAAATTTTTGAAATCGGGAAAATTCACGCCATCATTTCCTCTTGGTGCAAATCTCTTGTAGCTCTTTTCTTTGGTGTCCGGGTCCTCATAGAGGGCATAATCGCTCATGCTATTGCAAACTTCTTCCAGAAGTTCATTTAAGTAAGTCTCGGACCTAGCCAGAGGAACCTATCAGAAAGAGAATTCAGAATAAAATTACAGAAAAATTAGTTGACTAAGTTACCAAAACCGAATCTCCCTTTCTTAAAAAATAAAAAAAGGAGAAGGGCACTGAGGTCACTTAGATGACCTTTCCTTCCGTTCCCATCTAAACACATCCCCTGTGCCATGACGCTGACTTTTAACCTGCATCTCCAAAGTTGCAAAAGTAGATCCCCTTGCCTTGGCAACAGAACAAAAACACACTGTGGTGTCTAGACAGGTCAAGGTGCACCCTGCTCCCACCCCTTTGGCCTCCCCCGGAAGGAGAAAGGGGAAAGGGTGACGGGGGGCGGAGAGAGTGAAAAGGCTGGAGAGCGGGGGGTAAGCAGTGGGGAGGGGAGTTGTCAACAGCAGCCAAGTGCAGGGTAAACAGTGGAGTCCCATCCTTTGGTTCTCTTGGGCAGCTCATCTCTTCCATCCTCCAGTGATCAAAGCAGGAAGTCTTCCTTGTCAGGCCAGTCAAAGGGTGGCGGGGTTGGGGGCAAGGGGGTTATTGGAAAGAGGACAGGTTGCAGATGAGCTGGATTTTCTTGCGATGTAGATATATCCCTGACCCCATTGTCCCCTTTCAGACACAGTATGGACCCTTCCGGTCTTACTGATTACATTATGAGGGCGTCTCTACCCCCTCCACTCTTGTGAGGCTCGGTGACATAAAGAGGCTTCCGTGGCTCACTGCCATCTGGTCACAAATAAGATAAAAGGTCCCATGGAAGGACAGCAACCTATCCACACATCCCCCATCCTTTTAATTAAAAAGCTGAATGCGGTTCGATGGACCGCAAGATAAGACAATATACGAATAACTACGAGCCAGAAAATCAGTGAACGAAGGTGGCGATCGGAGCAGGACGTTTAAACCCTATCAATATCAAACAGTGTGGGTATAATGACATCCTCTGCATTAGAATTGAATTATCATATTTGAGATCTTCGCCAATTACACTCCGAACTCATTTCAAAACTTTAGCAGACTTTGTGCTAACCACCGGAAAACAATAAGAGATTCTGCCGTGCAAAAAAAAAAAGTCCAAAAGCAATAAAAATCTCGTCTTTGGATCTAATGGAGGATGGCTTGTGTGCCGCATCCTCTGCAGATCACTTATCATGCAATCCTGAAAATGGTGGGGAATTAAATTCCTCCTCGTAACAGTCTGAAGGGTTTGAATAGAAGCTGTCAATAAAGAATTTCTGTAGGAATAAAGGGGGGGGGGGCGCAAGGCGGCCCAGGCAGAGAAAAGGCTTCTCAGGGATGCCATCCTTCACTGAATTCCCATTGGAAAGCCAGGCATCATTGTAGTGTTGGGACACAGGGCATTTCATTTTGCTGCCTTAATTCCCTAAAAAATGGCTAAAAAGTCTAAATGTGCACCCACACACACAAAAAACAGATAAGATATTGGATCTAAATGAGAGTTGTTGAGTGATTATTTATACACAATCTGACCTTTCGGCAAAGCTGTTGAAGGTTATCTTTGGTGAATCTGCTAAAAACATGGGGCGCGACGCAGGGGTTCACCTACAGCTTCTGGGCAAGTGAACCAAGCCAAGTATGAAAAGAGAAACAGGGAGGGATTTGGCGAGCTTTAATTAGCATTTATTTTTAAGTGAAGTCACTCTCAGGGAAGAGTGAGCGAGTTCTGCTACACTGCTCCTGCATTGCTTCCTTATTACTGAAGAGAAATGGGATACTCAGGAACCACATGGATCGGCCTTCATTTCCCGGCACCACTGTTATGCTGAGCGATAAGTAAATATTCGAAACAGAATTCAGTGCAGCACAAAACGGTTTGGCTCTTCACAGTAGCATTTGAGAGACGTGGCTTTTTTTTATACTTGTTACAAGCTACACAGTCTTGAAAAACTATTGCATTCATAGCATTTTTTTTCAATCTGCAATGAAAAATAAAAACTAGATATTGACCAAAATCTGGTTACAGCTCCCTGAGCCGCAATTTAAAGCATAATATGCAATTAAAACCCCAAATCCTGACTTCACCTCAATGAGCTGATAAATGACAAATTAAGAAAAAAGACAGATGCATGAAACAAAAAATTAAGTACTTCATTAATCAACTGTTTCATCTGCAATGAAGCAAGACATAACAGATTTAACAGGTTTCTTTCTCAATCCCTAACAATACCTGTAAGGTTTGTGCTTTTTCTTTTTCTTTTCAATAAGGGCAGAGCATTACTCTTGTTGCATTGCAGGATGACAAACATTTTACCCACAATTTAAACGACCTAATAGGGGAGGGGAAGAGTCAGAACTGAACAAACACTTGTTATTAGGCAGCAGTTACAATCAAAAGGGGATTAACCCCTAATCAATAGTGGAGTCGGGCACCTAATGACAGTCCCTGGATACCAGGGGTCAGGGCTTAGAGTTCATTGGGTCTGACCTTTACACATTGACACCACTGCTGAGAAGGAAACAGTAAAAATGGCTCCCTTTACTCAAGTAAACAGAACAAGCTTATAAACACCAGGGGAAAATTCAAGCGCTATGTAATGCAACTAGCCTAATCTCTACATAAATACACAGATCTCAAGAAAAATGAAATCCTCAATTACATCTTAATAAAAATCCATTTAAATTTGAAACTTAGAATTCAGCTCTTATCAGTATACTGTAGAATATTTTCAGTCTGTGTTAATAATGTAACAAAGCTTCACTACAGATGAACTTTTCACAACTTATCACCATCAAGGTTGTGCTCTTGAGACAAACCCAAAATTGCCTGTCAGACTCATCCTGGATGAAGAGGAAATTACTTTAGTGGACACCGTGAATGCACTGATAAGGATAAATGCTATAAATTGATTCTGGAGCACGTAACGGTGAATCATACCTTTTTGTCCACAAGACTTCCATCAGGTTTAAGTCTGAATCCACCAACATGAATCGTCTTTTTTGGATCAGTTTGACTGACTGAATAGTTCATCTCCTCTGCAATAGCAATGCAGGCTAGAAAAGAAAGGAGAAAAAATAAAGTAGTTACAATCGATATAATCATTTTAAAAAATAAATATTGAATGTAGCGATTGTTGAAAAAGGTAATTAAACAAAAAAAGGGAAAAAAAGATTCTAAATTATTTTGATGAACACACATTGACAAAATACAAATCAGAACATTACCAGCAGGAAATAGAAGCAAACGTGTATTATATATATAAATAACCTTGCAGTGGTCTATCATTGTACTGCAATAAATATGGCTAAATATACATTTCCCGTAAGATAATGTTATATACCTACTTGCGCAATTACTGATCAGGCCTAGATTTGTAATCATGTCTTGTGCATATATCATGTGAACTAAAATCTAATTAGTATCAACTTTTTCACCTGCATTGCTGCATGTACTTTCTAATTGAAAAATGGCAATGGCAAAAAATGCACTAGCTATGCTTCTGGTAAAATCTTGAGTCCACTGGTGCTTAGTCATGCTTGCTATATTACCATGGCAACTGCCAAAACTGGGTGGAGCTTAAAGTGGGATTTATGTGAACCAAGCTTTGCACCCTTTGACTCTCCAAAAATGCTTGATCCTAGCATTAGTTTCACCAAGTTTTATTATTTTGTAAAACTAGCAATATAATTCCATAATAGAAACTAACTAATCTTAGTCCGTCAAAGTGACCAGAATGGAATACACATTTAAATTGTACATTTACCATTCAAATTAACTTCGGAATCCTCTGAAAGTAAGAAATGAAATCTATTCACATACAAGATAGTAGAAATAGTTTCAATGTTGGTTTAATGTTGGCCTTTTATAGCGATGATTCATATAAAAATAACTAGTCTGTAAAATTAATAACCTACAAAACATGTTTGTTTCTCTTAGTTCAGAATAACTTAATTTACGATAAAAAAAGAAATTTAGTTTAGAAAAAAAAGAAAAAGAAAAAAAAAGGTGTAATATCCTAATACGTCCAGACATGGACATGACAGTTAGAAAAAAAAAAGTTCTTAGATTTTACTAAGATCTAAATATGCTTGGAAAAAATGAGTGAAACTTGCACAAACTTTATCAGTGCAATATAGCACTTAAATATAATTATGCTTATGTAAAGTTTTATTGTTTTGAAGAACTGTAAGTAACCTGAAATACAGAATAAATAATACTGCAAGGTTGATGTATATAAAACTCTAAAAAGTTTATTTAAACATTATAGAAAAGACCATGTACTATTCCAAATGACCAATCTAATTTAAAGCAACATGAAAACATTCAATTATTTAGCGCTCACTTCAAGTACTTTATATCAAACTGAAGCTGACACCGCTTAAAAAAAAAAAAAAAAAAAAAAAAAAACATTTTTAAAACAAATATTTCCATGATGATATTAAGAAATAAAGAAAATCAGTAGTGCTTTCATTTTAAAATGTTTTTTGGAGTTCTTAACTCAGCAGGCTCAACTAAAGTTAATCTCATATTATGTTTATATATATATATATATATATATATATGATACAATACTTTTTAAAGTACAATTAGTTACCACTGAATGCAGTTGTTTGCCTCAGAAACACCTTTAAAATATCATTTAAAATGTCATTAAAAAAATCTAAAACAAAGGGAAGGATTTGCATTGTTTACAGGGCATTTTAGTCAGGGTAAAATTTTTAACCTGAATGAAACGACTCATTGCACTAGAAGAAATAAATTTAATAAAAAACAAATCTCATCCAATTAGTAAGGTCAAACAATGACTGGATAAATTAAGTGAAAAACTGCTCAGTTATAATCATGAAGTGTTGGTCATAACAGTAATTCATCAAAAGTGTCCGTTACATACATCTTAATAATTCTTAATTTCGAATTATGTCCTTGAATATCTTTGTTTAACCAGCCACTTAATGTAGAAAATATCAGCCATATAAACACTTGATCAAACTTCTACATTATTCTGAATAAATTTCCATTTAATTCATTTGCATGCTCCTTTTTAACTGCACTGATGTTACAAAATGTTTAAAAATCATGCCGTGGCAGTTTAAAAGAAAGTGAAAATTAAGAGATAAAAATTACACTTCTAGTAAATAAATTGAACAGTTAGAAACAGTTGATTTAATTACCAGCTCAATCATTACTTACTATAACATGAAAAGTCAGTTGTGTGTGTTTGTGTGAGTATTACTTATTCATTTATTTAACTCCATGTAACATCCAGTTACCTGAACAGTACAATGCTTCATCCTTCTTTGACTCTGTTGTACTGGACAACATGAACACTGCCGCAAGAACAAGGCAAACCTGTTTAATCCACGGTGACATGCTGATCTCCTGAATGAGGAAAATGCTGTAAAGGTAATTGAAATTGCATTATTCCATTATATACACTCACAGAACAACTATGCTGAATATTCATCACGAAAAGCTAATGGTAACCAACACAAGAAAGCCAAGTCTGAGTGAACAAACTGTAAAATTGTCTAAAAGATCTTATCTAAGCAAACGCTTAGCTATCATACAAATGTATCCAAATTGGCACCCACAAGTTAGTCAACTGTTTGAGTGTATTGGCTCTGCATATATTAAAAACAGTGTCCGACGTTCACACAGCCATGTATGGACAAAAATATAGGATAAATGAATAACGAATATATGGTACCATAATACACCGATGGTGTCTTAAGAATGACAAATCTGAAATGCCACAAGTATTCAGTTGGCATAACTTTTTATGCAAACAAGAATCTTCATTGACACAATTAGGGGTGCATCAACATGTTTAAAATCTTATAAATAACAACAGAATAGTGTGTAATAGTGTGTAGTGTGTAAAGAGAATAAAGTATGCTGCATCTTCCTTAAGTGAGATTTAAAAAATACACAAGTCCAGTTGGAATAGTGACCAAATTATAAAACACCTCAGAGGGAGCCTTTTAAAGTCTTCAAAAGATTTTGAGTACTTATCAGGTGTATTTTATACATAATACGTTTTGCTGCTCTTCTTTCAGTTAAACTTTTTTAAAACTTTAGGGACCAAGTTCTGAATGAACTAGCGCCCCCAATTGACCAACACCACTCTTATTGTCCATCTACTGTGTAATTTGAAATTTCCTTTAAACACTAATGTTCTGATAACAAAAAACTGACTGATCGCAATATATGCATCTGTTACTTAAATAAGGAAAGGATGCATTTTAAACTAATTACTCGTCTAAATAGATGCAGCCTATACAAGAAAGCGTCACCTAATAGTGCGCCCTGAATAAGTCACTCTTCAGGAACTTAGTGCACCTGCTCCACCTGTTTCATTTGTTCAGGTAAATGAGCAACTAAAAAAAAAGAAAAAAAAGAAAAAAAAAGTTATATATTTGGGTATAGTGGTCAACCTGTAGTTTTAAGTTTATTAAACTAAAACATTAAGAACAGTCGAAGTGTTTAATGTCTTACCTGAGACGCTACGTGTGAACAACAAGAGGTGAGTGAGGCACGGGTAACGTTAAAAGTTTTGCTACAAAAAAATTACTAATGCGTAAGAGGGTAAAAGATAGCTTACACAAAACTCCCAACAATCCGTCTGAAAAATGAATTACAAATGCGTTTCCTTTACATAAAGCAACGACAACATACGTGCCGGTCTGTAGTGCTGCCACGACCAGCAACCTTGCTGGCCGCTCTGAGAACTGACAGACGCGACATCCAATGAAATCACAGAATTCTGACTCTTATCCAATGAGCGCAAAGAATGACTAGACATTAAATACCCGGATTAGAAAGTTCCCAGACACAACTCGACCAGATAAAGGGAAACATTCCAGCCATGTGACAATCAAGCATTGGTAGGAATCATATGTTGTACCCAAATTAATACGAATAATAATTCCATTAAAGAAAAAATTCCAATCAGATAATTTCAATTAATTAGTAAAACATCCTTCATATTTGTTTTCTGCAAACTATAACATAACTACTGTCAGGATAAACTAAAATTTCATGGTTCATGGTTTAGCTGTATTTGAACATGTGGAAGTCGTAAACTGATCCCCAGATTTGGTATTTTTATAAACGAAATCAAATCTGAACACTATTGGCAGTGTTCTTTGTATAGACGCCACAAACAAACAGGGTGGCAGCAGCAATGCAGTCTAATAAATAAACATCGATAAACATTGAACATTAAGCACTGAAAACAGTGCTTAACTTTATGACAAAACAAATGTTTTTTTAAAAAATATATATATATTCATTTTGAGCCTTGACTTCAATGAATCGTTTGTAGAATAAATATATCTATTTTTAAACCTTTATACCTATTATTTTGTGTTATGAAAACGGCAATGCAACCAACAAATGTGTGTGTGTGTGTGTGTGTGTGTGTGTGTCTATATATATATATATATATATATATATATATATATATATATATATATATATATATATATATATTAAACTTTTTAAAATGTAAACATTTATATATTATATTTGTATTTAAAATTAAAGATTTTCGAGCGTGTTAAGGAATCGTGAAAAAGAATCTCAAATATATGCAAATGTATTTTCAAAAGTTGTTTGGGTTTATTTTTTTTATTGCCCAGAATCCCTTGCATATTAACTTTTTCATAATTTTTCACGTTTGAAACGTTAGTGTACACCAGGTTAGGCTGTGTATCGTGTTTGATCTATAATGGAAAATATTAAAGGAGGGCAAACTGTTCTGCACTACATTATATTACCGTGTAAGGTTTTGGCGTATATCGATAGCAGTACGTCAGCAGATGGACCACGTTTCACGTTTTTCCTAAGTCACGTGAGTGCTGAACGTTGCACTTCCTTGAAGTTAATTGAATGTTTTCTGCATTATTTGTTTGTTTATCCGTTATTCAGCACATTGCACACTTACTATGTGAAAACCCGAACAGTTTGGAGACACCATTCCTATATCTAAGATACGCCTAAAACCTGGATTTCTCCATGCTTGGCTGCACTTGACCCTATAGGCACTAATATAATATAAAGTGTAAAAGTCACAACATTAACTGGAATGATAACGGTATTTGCATAAGAAAGCTGTACGTCAAACCCCAAGTAATTTTAATAGTGTACTGCGCATGCGCAGCGAATAATCTGTTGTGAATCGTGTGACGCAGGTAACATTAGCGTTTTATTAGTGCCAAAAATATTGCATGTTTCTTAAGCAATTATGGCTTATTTCTTTGTGAAATGGACATAATTTGTGTAGAAAGTCATTATTAGTATAGCGGCACTGCACTTGCTCTGGTAGGCCTACATTTAAATTAATGAACTAATAATAATTACAGCAACTCTTGGTGTGCACTAAATGCTGCAAACACTTTAATTTTACCACACAGTATAATTCATACACAAACAAAACGTGTTTTATTCTCTTCACAGAGAACAATGAGGTTTATGACAAGCCTAGCAAAGAGAGGTTTTTCAAAGTTTCAAGGTCAAGATATGATAAGGTAATGCTGCTCTGAACTTATTCTGGGTTAAATGGGTCTTCCCTAATAGATTTATGTTATTTAAGGTGTAAAATAATGTAATAACGATCCAGAAATAAATAATAATACTATATTTCCATCTATTAACTGTATTTGCCATATAGACATAATTATGAGGTACACAAGTACTAGGTATATGGCCTTAAATAATAAATAATGTGATTTTGGTTAAGCATGCGCAGATTTGATCAGTGTATAACTTTCACATTGTTTAATTGGGCTTTTTAAGTAAAGTTTATTTCTTTCTGTGAATATGAAAATCAGTATGTTTCTAAATAACCAGGTGGTCTTGGGCATGCAATGCTTTATGTTTTTTTCCTTTATAAAGAGATTCAGAGGAAAGCGTTCTGGTGGATGACTGGCTGACATCTAAACAAGTGAGTATATCCAGAACACTGCATATGTATTTGAATAGATTTTCGTCTGCTGTCTTGCACCTAGATCTCTGAATCTTGTCTTGAAGATCATGTGAAGTGATTGCATTCTCAGTGCACAGTATGATGTGCTGATAAACAGCAGTAAATATCTGTTGAGGTGCCAGGTCTCAGGTGATGGTGTCACGTTCTGCCTCAGGATTGTGACAGGTGGTTTCTTCACAGGGACAGCTGTCCTATTTTTTTTTGCAGTTAATGGTATATTATCTGCTAAATGTGTCCTACGGCACAAATGCAAGGTGTTCTGCAGATAAAAGGACCTTACTACTAGAAATAGCTTTAACTGTGGCAGGTTTAGGTCTCTTGAGGATTGACCAGATTTTACATGAGGGAACTATAAAGTCTTTAATGCTTTACTAGCTAAATTGTCCTAGCTCTAGCTCAAACTTTGAATGCAGAAGATTTACCAGTGCATCAATATTCATACTGTACTTTTTGGGAGCCAAATCCCTTAATATTTTTGCTTTTCTTTTGAAATATCCTTTCGATTATTTAAGAGCTGAGCATACTATTCAACAAATCCATGATTGATGTATTTAAAAAATACCAAATAAGCATTCATCTCAGGTTATTTGAATCAGACAACTGCAGTCTGACAAAAAAAGTCTTATTATTGTTCATATTTATAGATGTAAAATATTACCACAAAATTGACTGGAAAACCAATATAATGAAATAAACATTAGTATGGAAGGTGGATTGGTTCTCGTTTATATGAATCTGTGTTGAATTGACTATATCAGCAAAGATCAATTGTCCAATGAATGACTCGTTAAAGTGTTGGTTGAAAAGAGCCTAAATTGAGGGTGTATTTCTCAGGATCTATTGGACACATCAGATGAAGAGCTGAACGATGACCTTTTGCGTAGCGATGATGAGAACGAAACTATGAGGTAGGGTGAACTTTTCCTCTTTCTGTAGCAGCCTGGTCTATAGGTGAACTGTAAGATAAAGGTTGATTTTTGATGCACCCCAGAGCCTTTGTTTCAAGTAAGCTCTGCTTAGAGCAAACATCGCCGAAGCACATTGCACATAATGGGACTGTTGTTTCAAAATGCCCTTATCTTGCTCTTTTTCTGTCTGGCAAATTTCCAAACAAGAATTACATAGCTCTACTTGGAGAATACTGATGATCTGACGTGGCTAATAGTCTTTATATTACTTTAAATGGTTAGAAACCAATTGTGGCTGTTTTGAGCCCAATTATATTGGCATTTGAACACAATTATATTTGCTTTTGACAGGTTGTGTTTCTTTTCAGATGTCACGATGAAAGCATTCCTAAACCAAAACTGCAGGTGATTGCAAAACCTCACCTTGTTTGCGAAACTCCACACCTTGCTGAAGTCCAAGCTACATGTCCTAAAGAAGAGGTGGAGGTGGACCCCGGTGAAGTTTTAGACATAGAAATCAATGCTCCTTCTGGAGATGAATTTCAAGTGAGTTACCCCTTTATCTCTTTAGATAGCATTGGTTTTGTCGTTTGATTTTTTTTTCCCCTTTCTTCGCTCTTTAAGCTTTCAGTGCTTTGGAATTGGCTCCCTTGAGGGAGGGAGTGACAGGGAGGTGAAATTAGATCTATTATCACTCTCTAGCAGTTTATTTGTCTGTGCCCTGACAAAGTTAGTGCTGACAGCTTGTTTGGTGGAAGGTAATGCCCCCCTGTTGTCTCCATGGCAGAATTGAGCTCTGACCTTGAGGCCCGCATCCCTGCGGAAAAGAACTCTTTGTGTTGTAGGAGAGACTCCCCGCCAATTATCAGCCTCAGATAATGCATAGGCTTCTATCAAAGCGTAAACCAAATCTGATAACGCCTGTGTAGGTGAAAAGATTATTGACCCTTTAAAAGATATCTGTGTGACTTAAATATGGAGGACATAACTGATGCTCCTCTCTTGTTTTCCTGTCCACTGAGAAAGAGATTACCCCTAATAATGGTGTGATATGTGTTGGGAAGTCAATGTATCATTATTTCAAGGACATCTAAGACATTGCTGAATAAAGGCTGGTCTTTCGTTGTTAGATAGAGACACAGCCTTTTCATAAGTGATTGAGAGCAATACAAACTGGGGTCAAATAAGCTGTCACTGGATAAGCCAGACTGAATAATTCAATACTCAATGCTATTGAATATGTTAATCAGATAAAGGGACAGCTTTATCCAAATGTCAGCTGATTAGATGTTTAGATGATGGATCAATAAAGCCTGTTATGAAATGCTGCAATGTGTATTTAGCAGGAGATTTCTGACTACAGTGACAATCAGCAGGCTGACATAAAGATGGATGTTAAGGATTTTATTAAAGTGGTTTTCAGTTTATTCATGCACGAGTCAAGAGAGGTATTATGTTGTCTGTATGCACTGTATACACTACTGTTGCAAAATTTGGGGCTAGTAAGGTTTTTAAAATGATTTTTAAAGAGGTTTATGCTTTTATTTAGCTAGCTGCCCCTATTATGCCATTTCCAATACCAACTTTCCTGCCGTGTGTAATGTAGCTGTATGTGAATGTAAACGATCTGCAAAGTTGTAAAGCTGAAAGTGCACGGTAAATAAAGCTATAGTCGCCCAAAATAAAGAATTGACTCTGTACAGCCTAAACAAGTCGTTAGTAATTCGAATCGCAATTCCATGACGGCTACACATCATAGTGTAATAATATATGTACATATGTACATAATGTGCGCCAAAGTTCTACTTTGGCTGGCTGCAAACAACTTGACCCCGCCCATAAGCACGTCATTCTGCTGACGTCTATCCTGTTTATTTGGACCTGCTGCTCCACTGAATTACAACCTGTAAGCATGATAAATCATAGATGTTTATATTTTCTATAGAGCATTCAAAAAACAGAACCATTGAAATAGGCGTATCATTTCTGACACACGCTGTACGCTGTGGACCAATCACAACGGACTACGGCTCTGACCAATCAGAGAAGAGCAGGCTCATGAAAAGGAGGGGTTTAGAGAGACTGAATCTTTTAACTGCTTCGAGCTAATAGTTTGAGAATCGTAGTAAGGAAGGATTTGTTGATCAAAAGTGAAAGTAAAGACTTTTACATTGTTACAAAAGAGTTTAAAATAAACTCTGTGCTTTTAAACCTTTCTATTCATCAGAGAATCCTGAAAAATGTTAATATTGATAATAATAAATGTTTCTTTAAAATCAGCATATGAAAGATATCTGAGGATTATGTGACACTAAAGACTGGTAATGGCTGCTGAAAATTCAGCTTTGCATGAAGGAAAAAATTACTTACTAAAATATATTATGATAGAAAACAATATATTCAAATAATATTAATTTTCTGAACACAACATTTGAGATATGAATTCATATTGAGAACTGGAACTTGGTATCCAGGTTCTTATCTGCCAGCCTAACAATTCAATTTTAATAGATACTGATAACTTTAACTTCAGTCAATTGGATCTTCCTGTCACCTTCGACCTACCTCTCTATTTAATGGCAAGAGTCTGTTAGTCTAGACTATAAACACAATCATACATCTGCAACTTAATACAACTTATACAACCATACAACTTAAGTTTAGAGTATTAGCCTCTGTTTGTGGCACTGAGACGCATTGTTTGTGTCAGGAGTAGAGACATATGAGGGACAGAAGGCTTTTTCCTGTTTTCTTTTTTAGTTCTAGAAGGGGTGGTGTTTGTGGGGGCTAGTAATCCCATTGGCACTCTGGTCACTTCTCAGTTTTGATATGCAAGAAGGCATCCAGCTCTGGAGCCTATTCAGCATTTTTCTTTTTTTTTTTTTACTGGTTGGTTATGTGCTGCTGTGGCGTTACAGAGGAAGCTAATCCATAAGAACATCATGTTTACTGATGATGTGTACTGTACATACATATAAATGTTCAAGACTTAAATAGTATTTTTTATTTATTTTTTGTTAAAGCGCTTTGTTGGCCAAAACTGTACAAAATCCACGGTGTTTTCATTTGAGAAGTGATAAAAAAAAAAAAATAGCCTTGACTGCTTTCAAGTGTAGGAAACGGAAAACGAAACGGCTCCGAAACTGCAATTTTGCTCACACCATTCGACTCTAAGGAGCAGCCCTAGCAAAGCTCAATTGACATTTCAGTTTATGTTACAAATGTAATTTGCATTTTGTCAGAAGTTATGACCCTGTGCAGCACCCTATTTCCATTGAAAGGATGTGCTCCCTACCTACTGATTGGAGATGTCACCCGAAACCATTCTGTTACGCAGAGCAGTGAAATTGATTCTGACACATAGTGTGAAGGAAATAATTGCTGATTCATAGCCTGTTGAGAGGTAGACAGGTTAAAATGGAGGATTCGATATGATGCTTGATGTATAGATTTCACAACAGCCATCACTGACCATTAGTGCGACACTGACCCAAGTTTTTAGCGCTGGTCTTCTTCAGTTCTTGTGCAGTTTTGTCACCGTTTATTTTACAATAGTTAGTAACAAGCTGATCTGCTGAGGTCACTTCAGGGTATATAATATAATTTCCACTTTGTATTTTGTGGTTGTTTGAGAATAGTGCATTGAAGAAACCAAAGAAGATTGAAGCAGGGCTGCTTTGGTGAACAGGGATCTTCTGCTTTTGAATGAAAGACCTTGCAGTTAATTGACAGACAAGAGTGTGGGGGATTGATAGACACGCTAAACTAACATAATCAACACACCCCCAGCAGACCAGCACTCTGTGGGAATTTATCTTGCCAACTATTAGCATGTTTTAACTTTACTATCTACATGTAATTGTGGATTTTTATGAGTAACTGCATGAATGTGTGTCTGTATGAGCAGTATAGATTTGAGGAAGATTTTTGTCCTTTTGTCGTGCGAGTATGTGAGATCTGCGAGTTTGCTTTATGAAATGATTTCAATTATCAAGGGTTTTCGCTCCTCCTACTGGTGTTGATATTTGGATTATGCAAGATATCTTGGCAGTTTTCCACTTTGAGTCAATCATGCGAAATTAGCTTTGTGTTTTGCTTTGGATTTAGCATCTCTCTTGTGGTAAACCATCTTTTGCATTGGGCGATTACTGTAAAGCCCAAAACCATATTTAATTAATGCAAAAGACAGTGGTTGTACATCCCGATAGTGCTGCGCTATTCTTGTGAACACGTCCCTCTGATTGTTTAATTGGTGATGAAGAGAAACCTCTCCCTCTTCTTCTTGACTCCATGACGAATGATGAATGAAGCTTTGCTGGTGTAGGATTGGCTGAAACTGCTCATTTAACATGTGGAGAGTGAGTAGAGTGAGTGTAAATTATGCATAGCTTCGCATTAGCATTGTGTCATCTGCAAGAAGCTGACTGGAGTTGTGTATGTCTTCATCCTCTGTAGTGTCTTGATGTTATAGCATCTTACAAGGTTGCCTTTTGAGACTGCCTTATGAATATTGCTGTATTAACACCAAGCATGTTAAACGGACAGGTAAATGTTTATCTCTAAAATTCCCTCATGTAAAATGTATTCTAAATAAATGTATAAAATGTTAAGTAATGGAATGTTATGGAGTGTAACATATAATAAATGAAAAAAATAATATTAGATACATCTACTATCTGTTTATTTTATTGGCTTTTGCTGTTTGAACAGTTCTCCTCTGAAACATTTGTATTTGACCATAAAAGTGAGTCAAGTGGATACTCACACTGGAGGAAATTGTTCAGTTTTAAGTGTTCGTGCCCTCTCTTTGTCTATCCCTTTCTTCACCTCTCTGTCTCTCTTCCCATGTTCCCCTCAGCCCCTGTCTCTTTCTATCCTGAAGTCACGCTAATCTGTGATCATGGCATTAATAGACACAGACAGGCGGAGGAGAGGTATCACAGCCCCTCCTTCCTCCCTCTGCAGCTCGAGTGGCAGCCCCATTGTCTGCTGGCGTCGTTGGAGTAAAGTGCCGAATTGCCCGGGTTTATTCAAATTATATCACATTTGATAAAGTCATCTCTCAACGTAGAACTTCATATAGTTCTGACCCTGTTATTACAGGTATACAGTATCATAAAATGTTGCTTTTAGAGGATGTGATCAAACTTGGCCTTTTCGGTCTTGTCGCACCCCTCAGGCAAGTACTATCCACCCACAGACCAAACCCTCCAGAGTCATGAGTCGCACCTTAGTTCTCTCTGCTTCTGAGCCCCCACAACACTTCGAGCCAATCGGCACCTTCCCAGAACCAGAGGAGCCCTCCCTCGGCAAGGTCAGGCTCAGGCCTGCAGACCTTTCTGCCTGAGGGCTTCGCAAATTAACTTTCATTTCATCAAGCTGTTATTGCTGTGAATGGAATAATGAGTTGATAAATATTGCTGTGGGTTTAGATTTTTGTTTAGATGTTTCATTTGAACATTTATAGAATTTTTCACATTTATTTAGAATTTTTATTAATTAATTAATTCATTCAACCATTCATGTATTTTTATTGTTATCGATAACACTACTACTAATAATTTGTTTATAATGATTCATTTCCAGATACATCCTTCCAAATATTCAAATAACTATAGTAATAATAACATTCATAATGTTTGAGAATTAACATTATTATAGTTTTTAATTATACAATTTTCAGAATACTGTATACATTAATATTATTTATTATTAATAATAATAATAGTAATAAAATGCAATGAATGCTGGTATTTTATTAATATAATAAGATTAATAATAATGTATAATAAAACTATAATAATTTATAAGTAAATAATTTAAATTAGTAAGTTGCTTTATTACTATTATTTTAAATTACGATTATTTTACATAGAATCATTATTTTTTTATTGTTGTTATAATAATAATAGTAATATAATTTCAAAAATACAAAATGCATAAGAAATTAATTAAATTATTTATTATTTAAATTATTTATTTTTATTGGGATAGTTCAATTTCCTGTCTTTTGAGGAAGTTAATGTGTCGGTACAGAATTAAGTGTCAAATAGGTGTTATCCTTTTCTATTGCAGTGCCCTTGATGTCTACACAAAGCCAGGCCTGGCCTGCTGTGGATCCCTTGAGCATCCAAGGGAGTAGCAGCTGCTCGCTCAGTGTGTGTGTAGGTGTGTGTGTGTGTGTGTGTGTGTGTGTGTGTGCATGCTCACAGACGCGGCTATGTGTATATGTTTTCTTCTGCTATTAATCATGAGTGCCCTGGCTAAACACTGTTTGAGTTGAATCTGTAAACATAGATAGTAGTCCTTGTGCAACTGGAAAGGTTTGATATGGGCTTTAGGCACATGTTTATTTCATTTGAAGGGAGGAGGGGGATTTAATGCTCAATAGGATGTGAGGGTCACGGGCTCGGTACATATGCCCCAACATCAACATCTATTCAATTGAAGTCATTTTCATTATTACACATCAAAATATCATTCCTAAATATCTTTACTTTAAATTAGTTCGGCGTTACACATAAGAGGTCTAGAAATGAGTATTTATCATTTAACCTGATGGCGTTTGTGAAGTTCAACCTTTTTTGTAGAAATCAATCAGCTATTTACTTTCCACAAAAATTGGTTGTTGCCTCCTTTAAAGTGCCTTCGTAAATCTGTATGTGCACATTTGACATTATTACACGGGCAGATCATGGATAAAAGAAGGAGAAAATTGTCGGTTTCTTGCTGCAAGGTCTGGCCGTTTGACAAAGTACACATCTCTGTTCTTCAGGAAATGTTTCCCGAGCCGGTTATGATCATGTGCTCTGGATGTCCATGATGTGATGTGTTTTTCTCTGCTCTCAAATGTGAATCTCAACCGAGTGCAGCATTTCAGAGAGCAGCTCAGCCTAAGCCAGTCAGCAGTGTCGTCGAGCCAAGGCTTGGTATGATGCCGTTTAGAATGCAGGTGACAAAATGCCCCCCGGAAACTTCCATTTGCCAGTGGGCATCTGATTAATCACGATTATCATACCATTATCATACAATCACACACTAATCGTACATGCAGGGACCCATCTGTGATGTGTGTGTGTGTCTGTGTGTGTGTGTGCGTACGGAATATTTTCTGTGAAGAAAGGTGTTTAAATATTAATTCTGTCTATCATTTTAAACTTCTGCATTGAGTATTCCATTGAATTGAAATGGATGAATTGCCTCCAGTGAAAGATCTCATTAATTCCATTAATTGCGGTAGAGAATGGGTTGGCTGCTGTTTGTTTGCACTGGCTGAATGACAGCTCTGATAGTGAGTGAGGCAGATAAAGGCTCTTTGCTATGGATCAGTGGATTGCCCGCAAGTTTTTAATTCCGCGATGTCAGAAGTCGCTTAAATGGCTCTTTGTGAAAAGAAAAACACCACACTGCTGTCTTGTTAAAAAGGCATCACAAATAACCCAGGTCATTTGACTGATGGAGGCGCGTTTTAGAAAATGAAGCACTTTCTATTCAGCTCTATTTTGATTTTGATCATGTTGTTATAATATTTAGTTGATTAATAAGTTGCCTATCCCGCACTGAATTATGTAGACAACTCAGAAATTAATTTTAAGTGAATAATTTTGCCCTCGTTTGACCTTCTTCAGCAGTAGCCCTACAGCAGTTTTTAATTTCGAGTGCGCTGAATATAAACATCCCTCTTATGACTTTCTGATTTCACAACAGCATCGTTCCTCCAGGAAAGAGGCCCAGTGGCGTGACCATCTTCCCCTTCTGTCGGTGCAGTTTCAATGGCAATTCTAACACTGAGAGTGGAAGACAACAGGCAGAGCATGATTCTAATGAAACATCCTCCCATTGTCCTCTAAATCATCTCCATTATTGAATGCGGTGCAGTCCACACCTGGCTCCAACCCTGGAGAGCTTCGGCAGCCTCTATCTCTCCCTCTCCCTCCTGCTCCGTCTCTCTCTCTCTGTAAATGCAGGATTAGCCATTGAAAGAGCATTCTTGGTTATCAAATTCATACAAATGGCTTTTGCTTTTGTGTAGTGCTTTTAATTAAATCCTACTGGGGGGCTGGAACTGACCTTTTGAGTGGAGAACTGATTAAGTGCACAATAGCCAGTTATTTCTGAACCACAGTCTGTTGCATAGAGCCACTGATTAACTTTCTGTTTAGGATGACTTGGCTTGAATCTCATTCACACACAGGCCAAGGAGAGGAGAAGAAAAAAAAAAAAAGAGTAATCAGTTCTGGTTTAGAATGTAGATTAGGAGTGATAGCATCAGGTAATTAACAGGGGTAAGGGTGGCATTTTGTACGTGAAGTACAGTGAAAAAGGGCTTATTTGAGAACTGAGATGGATATTTAAGAGGATAAAGGTGAAATCGGGGTGGTTAGCTTTTCTTTGAAAGGATTAGTGGATTGTTATCGTGCGCCCCCCGAAAAGCTCAGTGCAATTATGGCAGATGTGCATGATCATAATGGCCAGACTGCCAGCAAAGTTTCTGCTTTGAAACTGTTGAAATCTCTGCTAATATGTGAGAATAAGCAGACAATCATTGTACAATCATGATAAAAATGAAACATAGCCTATATAGCAAAGGTTTAGAGTTATGTTTTATTTTAAATGTTTTCAAAAGAAGTCTCTTATAGTCACCAAGGCTGCATTCTGTTTAATAAAAAAAAATACAATAAAGTATGTAAAAAAATATTGTAAAATATTATTCCATTGATGTTTAAAATAACATTTTAGTATTTATAAAAAGTTTATTCCTGTGATGGCAAAGTAGAATTATCAGAAGGCATTATTCCAGTCTTCAGTGACGAATTACCTTCGTAAATCATTCTAATGTGCTGATTTGCTCCTCAAAAACCTTTTGACAACAGTTGTGTTGCTTAATATTTTTGTGAAAACCATGATTAATTTTTCAGGATTCTGTGATGAATAGACAATTCAAAAGAACAGCATTAATTTAAATAGAAATCTTTTGTAACATATTATATTATAGTCTTTACAGCCAGCAGTTAATGATTGATCAGTTAATGCATCCCTTGCTGAATAAAATTATTCATTTAAAAAAGAATCTTACAGAACCAAACCTTTTTGAACAGTAGTGTGTGGGTGTGTATATATATATATATACACACACACACACACACACACACACACACACACACACACACACACATATATATATATATGTATATGTATGTATACATACATACATACACACACACAGTATATATATTATTTAAAAATGCAAAAAAAAAAAAATCTTATATTTATTTGTTGTATTTTTAAATATTATATTTAAAAAAACATATTTTATCCTTTATTTTCATGTTCATTTGCTTCGATATGTGATAAATTGTTAAACTGCAGAATATGTTTTCTTTATTTTTAAAGTAAATGGCAGAGGTTTATAGATGATGAATTACTATGGCATTTATTTTTACATTTCTACTTTGGTTATTTGTTCATTTGTTGGTGTTATCTGGAATAGGGTGGATCTGAGTTGCAAGAGGGTCTCGCTCCTCAGCCCTCTGGGCGTCATCTCACACGCTCCTGCAGGGGACAGCTTGCCCCAGAGGAAACCCTCACTGGACCCTCCCGCAGTCCTGGTGAGACCACGTATCCCAACTGCATACAGTGCTCCAGACGGTTGAGCAAACAACACTGCAAACACATCCGGTCTCGGAAGGTGTATGTTTAGATGCATATGCCCCTTTTTTTCCCCTTACCAAACCATCTGTTACCATGCTACTCTACAGAACCTTGTAACCTAAATACATACACTACTGTTCAAAAATGTGGGCTTGGTAGTCCTTTTTTTATATAAATTAATATATTTATTTAGCAAGGACACATTAAAGGTGTCAGAATTACATTTGTAACATTTCTATTTCTAATTTATTGTTGTTCTTTTGAGCAGCAGAACTGTCATCGTTGACAATAATAAAAAAAATGTATCTACAATGATAATATGAAACTGAAGACTGAAAGTTCAGCTTTGCTATCACAGATATAAATTACATTTCAAAATATATTCAAATTAAACTATTTTAAATGGTAGTATTTCACAATACATTTTTGATCAAATATATGTATTATTGCTGAGCATAAGAGACTTTCAATGTGACTTAGATACATGAGTTGATAATGTTTTGATTTACACAGAAATGGCCATTTGCCTTTTTGACCTTTGCTCTATCTCCAGCACCTGCTGTATGCAGTCAGACACCCAAGGTGCAAACAGAAGTAGAGATGTCACATTAGATCAGCGGAAATATGGCAATATGGCACCCGCATGTTCACTTCCCCTCTTTTTTTGTCTTTGTTTCACCCCTCCTTCAAAGAGCCAGTGTTCCCAGGACAGCATATGTTTGATCAACAACACTCTGCTTCAGTCTTGGACACTAATCCGCTCCTAGCTGGACCTACTCCCACGGGCTCCATTCAGCCTCCGGGAAATGAGAGTGACCCCTGGAGGCCCAGTCTAGCTTTGCAGGGGCCCACGGATCTGTCAAAGCCTGGGACTCCCCACCGTGGGCAAAAGCCTCTCCAGAAACA
Source organism: Carassius gibelio (assembly GCF_023724105.1). Classification (NCBI taxonomy): domain Eukaryota; kingdom Metazoa; phylum Chordata; class Actinopteri; order Cypriniformes; family Cyprinidae; genus Carassius; species Carassius gibelio. The sequence continues at coordinate 18,649,441 of NC_068397.1, forward strand.
TCCATCAGCGCAGTCTGGCTGCTCCTTTACTGCTCCCTCTGGACCACAGGCACAGGTGATTTTCAAGGACGTAGCTTAATGGCCGTTCCTGTCCATGAGACCAATTTGCAAATTGTGATTTGATTGGTTAATGTGTGCCTTATGAAAACTGTTAACATCTTCTGATGCTCAAGGAATTTTACTTTCATAAATACTCTTCAGATCTCTTACCTTAACTTTAGGTTTAGTGTACTTCCCCAAATTAAGTAACAAGTGCCTCTTTGCCCTGTTTCTCATTGCTTTTATATATTACACTGTTGCAGGTATGGAAAGGATTAGTTTTATTATAAAAACAAAATACCATGTAAATACATTAAATGTCTACTCTAAATACATCAATGCACTTCATAGCAGTAATCGGATTAATTATAGTAGGCCCATTTGTTCTCATGGACAGATGGACCCAAAGGCTACGCTGCCCTCTAGTGTTTAAAGGCAGTTTTGGGCAATTACTCTTCCCACTTTAGTTTCAGTAGACTGAGCTGAATTATTTCCCCATCAAGGTCATTAGATTGCACTTTTCCTTTTTTTTTTTTTTTTTTAATGGATCTATACACACACTTATACACACACATATAATCTGGGTATTGTCTTTTTTATTTATATTTGGACATTTATACACAATTGAGTTTTGGAGGTGACCTTGTTTATGTGATATTTTCTTTTCCTAGCACAAATTGCTTTGTTTATTTATCAAAGTGCTCTTTGACTTCGACTCTTCCTCTGCCTGTCAATCAAAGAGAATCATTGGCTGCCAACTCTTTACAGGCCCCCTCCTGATTGCCCACATCACCAAACACAGAGCAAATCACAGTGCCAATCTGCCTACACCACGAGTAGCAGGGAATGTCATTGGTTAAACTGTCTGCAACCCGTTTAGTTTCGTTTTTATTTAGACGTATTGAGATTTTTTTTTTTTTTAAAGCTGACTGAACTATAAAGATTGATAAATTGAGATTTTGAAAATTAGTACTATTTTAGATGTTTCTTGCAATTTACACTGCTGTTTACATTTACTGTGTAAATAATACAAATAGTAATATTGTGATATATTATTATAATTAAAAAACGTTTTTATTTGTAAATTAATTTTTTGTGTGTGATGGGAAACCGCAATTTATTATTATCAATGTTGAAAACAGTTGTACTACTAAGTATCTTTGTGGAGTCCATGAGATGTTTTTCAGGATATTTTGATTAATAGAAAGTTCAAAGGAACATCATTTACTTGAAATGGAAATCTTTCTAGATGTCTTTACTGACACTTTTGATTAATTCGAATGTATCTTAACCTCAAATTGGTGGAATTGAATATTTTTTGGTAAAGGTTCTCTTTCTATTTCTTCACTTAGTGTTTCACTACATGTAAAACAATGTAACTTTATATAACTTTTTTTAATCCAGCAAGCCTCGGTGGCCTTTTAGCATGGCTGATCTCTTATTACCAACTGCAGCACGTATCCATTTCTAATAACAGCTTCCATCCCACTCAGAAACCTGCTGTGCTGGTAAGAGCTGTTGCCAGGATGGTGCACTGTGCCAAGCCAATGGCTGTTGCCAGGGGGATGCCCATTGCCGCAAGGCAGCCAGCAAGTGCCAAGTCTAAGATATCTGCCAAAACTCCACCAGCGCCAGGGATGGTGGGAAGAAATGTGGGTCAGAAGGTCAAGGTGCAGGCCCAAACTCCTCCAGCTACTCAAAAACTTCCCGCAAAGCCGCTAAACATGACAAACAACAAAGAGGTCAGTATGATGTCTGTGACAGTCACAACTTTATTAAATTAAAAAGCTTTATGTTAGCTGTGTTGTACTATTTAACATAATTTCACAGTTTTTGAGTCGATACATTTGAAGGCTTTGTAGTGGCTCTCTCTCATTTTCTCTGAACTTTGATGTGAAAGTGTGTGGTAATAGAGCCTTTTACCCCATGCTCAAGGTCAGGCAGTCTGTGTGAAAGCTGTTCATTACACCAATTATTACCTTTAACAATGCAGTCAGGAGGAAATCAATAGGCACTGTCAGGGCTGTTTCAAAGCCTAGCTCTGAAAATCAATCAGTCCAGCTACTATCTGCATTCTCCTCCTCCAGTCATGTTCAGACAGCAGACATTTGCCGATATCAGCAAGGATTTTTGTATTAAAAAAAGCTTTAATTATATTTAGTAGAATATCTGCGCCTTAAGCAATAATAGAACACAAGAACTTCTAGTGATTTTCTTTTTAATGAAGTGTTCATTATAAAACAAATTACATACTAATAAATGTCCAAGCTTGCTTTGATAATACCACTGATTTGTTTATTATCAGTTTTGTTATCCTCAGTGTGAAGAGGAGGCGTTCTACATGGAGAGGCTGCGGGAGCAGATGCGACTGAGGGAGCAGGTTATCAAACAGAAGGAAAGGATGAGATCTAGACGGACGGCAAACAAGAAGCATCTGCGGCAGGAGCGATTCCAAACTGATAGTTCCACCGGACACTGGAACAACAACCAAAATCAACAGACACAGCCGTGTGTCTTGGGTTCTTGCCCTCGGAAGGTTACGCACCAGCAGCCCTTCCATAATCCCCCTTGGTGTCTCGTCCTGGAGCGCCATCCAGAAATCCAGCCCTTGCCTTCACAGCAGCAGCAGTACCAGGTTGTAGTACCCTCATTTCCGTCATCATGGCAGCAAGCTCCACCGACTCAAGGGACTCCATCAGGCCGTGCAGAGCTGCAGCGTAACCAGCATCATCAGAGGGGCACAGGCAGGCTGGTGTTACAGGGAATGGAGCAAGTCCTAGATCAGATGAACCAACAGTACAGTATTGATGAAGTCTGGCGAGGACACAAGAGGAAGTGTGAGCAGAGAACTTCTGACGGGCCTGTTCCCACCAAAATCAGAGTGGTCAAACACCTCAGCCCAGTTGTAAGTACTGTTCTTTCCCAGGAACACCAGCTTGAATTTTTATTTGGGAATTAATTAGTCAAAAGCTCTACCAACAAAAAACTAATCACATGTGGTGAGACATAATTTGAGATTTACAGATATTTGCTTTAATATCGTCGGTTACAAAACCGTTTATTTTGAAGTGTCCAATAACTGATGTGCAGAACTGATTTTTAAATAACTGTTTTTTTGCTGCGCTAGTGACACAATAGTAACTAAATGGTAACACTTTACAATAAGGTTAATTAGTTAATATTACTTAACATTAATTAACATTAACTAAGAATGAACAGTACTTCTAAAGCATTTACTGATCTTAAAGGCATAGTTCACCCAAAAATCAAAATTATGTCATTAATAACTCACCCTCATGTTGTTCCAAACCCGTAAGACCTCCGTTTATCTTTGTAACACAGTTTAAGATATTTTAGATTTAGTCCGAGAGCTCTCAGTCCCTCCATTGAAACTGTGTAAGAAAGGTAAGAAAAACATCATCAAAGCAGTCCATGTGACATCAGAGGGTCAGTTAGAATTTTTTGAAACATCGTCTCATTCATCTTCAGTTCTCTCTTCACAGCAGTTCAGTCAGTGTACTGTTTGAGTAAATGAATTTTTCCGGGATATTGGTTTGTTTGAACTCAGAGGGAGTGTCAGCCACATTAAAAAAGTTAACAGCTTAAGTCATTTGTGGATTAATGCATATTGGAGACACGAACCGTTTAAAACGATTCAGTTCGATTTGGTGAACTGGTTCAAAAAGATCCGGTTACATCGAATGATTCTTTCGCGAACTGGATATCACAAACTGCTTTGATTTGAACTCTCTTTCACAACAGACACAGAAGAGAAGACAATGCTGAATAAAGTCGTAGTTTTTGCTATTTTTGGACCAAAATGTATTTTCGACGAATGTAATTCTAACTGACCCTCTGATGTCACATGGACTACTTTGATGATGTTTTTCTTACCTTTCTGGACATGGACAGTAGACCGTACACACAGCTTCAATGGAGGGACTGAGAGCTCTCGGACTCAATCTAAAATATCTAAAACTGTGTTCCGAAGATAAACGGAGGTCTTACGGGTTTGGAACAACATGAGGGCGAGTTAATTTCGATTTTTGGGTGAACTATCCCTTTAATGTTAATTTCAGCATTTACTCATGCATTATTAAAATCACAAGTTGTGTTTGTTAACATTAGTTGATACAATGTGAGCTAACATGAACAAACAATGAACAACATATTTTTATTAACTAACATTATTCACGATTAATAAATAATGTAATGTTAATTATTAGTTCATGTTAGTTAATACAGTACATTAACAAAAGTTAACAAATGATAACTTATTGTAGTTTTACCAACTAAACAAGCATTAGACGATAAAATAAATCTTTTAGTAATAATAATTTATTAATATCATTATCAATATTCAAACATTCATAATGCACTTTTTTAATACTATTATTATTGCTACTACTATTGTATTATTATTATCATAAAAATGTAAAAACGTATTCATAATTCATATCATTAATATGATTAATATAGTTATTTAATTTATTGCTGTGTGTCAAAGATTTATATTATTTATGCATGAATGGCTGTTATTTAAAGTTAATTATTACAATTATTAATTTTTGCATACAACACTTTAAAATGCAAAAATTTACATCAGGGAGATTTAATTGAATATTAATATTTTCCAAACTGAATTAATAAAAAAAATTATATTAATATGCAACATAATATCCTTCTCTTCCATTGGCCAAACAAACAATAGATTGATCACTATTTTTTTGGAAATCCATTTCATGTTACCTCTGGCATATTTTTCTCTCTACAACATATTGCCTATTGGTGCTGTTTGCACATTAAAGTTTGTATATTGAGTACATATAGTATTCCAGTATGTACATGATTAGATATCAATGTAATAGATTTCCTTTCTATGATTTCTCCTTTCAAAACAAGACCATAATTCACCCCCATATATGAATTCCATCTTCCCCATGTGACATCACACAACATTCTGCTTTCATCTCAGTCTTTTCCTGTGTTGCCGCCCTTTCTCTCGCTTCTTTCCTCTCCATGACCCATCCTGAGATGAGAGGCACACGAGCTTTGCAGGCCGATGAAGATAACAGGGTGTCAGTCTTAATAGAGGTGGTGGGGGGGGGGGGTGTCTTTTCGGAGAAATGTCTGCAGACAGCCAAATCGATGAGGTTGCATTTGACGGAGTGGTGTGGGCCCGCTGAAAGACAGATCAGCAAGATGCTACCCAGGGACATTGTTCCGCTGTCAGTCTCTTCCACACTGACAATGTTATCTCTCTCCCTCTCTCAAGTATCAAGTATCTTTCAGGTGTTCAGAATTGGATGTCACCCCCCGAAGACGTGCAATTAATCTTTGGTGTGTGTTTGCAGGCAAGAGTGTGTGTGTGGGTGCGTTCTCTTAATACCTGTAAATAGAGAGTTGCTAGTATGGCGGATTTGGATTGAAGAGCTTAGCCAGAGATAAGGGAAATTAATTTTTCATCAGGAATAATAGCAGGCGTGCCAACAGGGAACACAAAGCAGGAGTGAGGGCGAGCGGGGAATTTGTCAAGTGTTGTCACCCCGGGATAATACTGCTTAGTGTGTGATTGGTGTAATGGAGGGCTGTGATTTCTACGGAGGGGGATTAATCACTTTACACTGTGCTGAGAGCAGCGGAATACAGATAGCACTGTTTCACTGCATCAGATCGTGCTGCTTTGATTTGGGATGTCCTTGGGACATGTTTATAGCATAATATGGTCTAAAGAAGCATTTACACTTAATGCATCAAACCAGGTGTATTCAGAGTAGTAAACCAAATTGGATTTAAACCTCCATACACTGAAACTTCATACTTGGATAGCTACTAAATGCCTTGACTTTGCGCAAAAGGGGTTTCAGCGGTTAGTTCATCCCACTCAAAGCAGTTAAATGATTGTAAAGTGAAGATTTTGACTAGAAAGTATGCATTTGCAATTGTATGGTTTTACACTGGGTACAAACATTTTGGCAACAAGTTTTTTCATTGGTTCATATGCAGCTGTTTCAGCTCCACCCCATTTGGTGGTGCTAAGTAACATAAACACATAAATTACTGTTGGAAAGTTTCAGTAGGATGTTAAATGTACTTTTATTCAGTAAGGAGGCATTTAATTGATCAAAAGTGACAGTAAAGACATTTTATAATGTTGCCAAAGGTTATTGTTTCAGATAAATGCTAAAGAATCAGTTTCTACCAAAGTTAAAACCGAGCAACACTGATAATAATTAAAATGTTACCTCGGCACCAAATCAGTATTGGTTACCACAAAAAAAATAAAATTTCTGAAGGATCATGTAATACGGAAGAATGGAGTACTTGCTGCTGAAAATTCAGCTTTGCCAGCACAGGAATGAATTACTCAATGAAATACATTAAAATTCACAATATTACAGTTTTTTCACCTTGGTGAGCATAAAAGTTTCAGAAATACAAATAATGTTGCTAACTACAAACCATAGAATGGGATTGTACTAATTAAGGTAAAATTTGTAATCAAATTGTTTGCATGAGATGCTGATTAAGTAATCAAATTAATCACATGTATCATTATTATAAAAGATTTGCCCCCCAAATAAACAACATCAAAAACATTATATTATAGTGGAAGTTAAGTTGAAGTTAATAGTTAAAAATACTTAAAGGGGTCACCGGATGCTACATTCACTTTTAAAAGTAGTTTGAAATGAAATGTGTGTTGGCAATCCCACCCTAATAATAAAAAACTTTTTTTTAATTTTTTTTTATTTAATCTCATTAAATTCTTTCCTTTTTCTCAAATCGAGCCGATCTCAGATGTCTGTTTGTGTGATGTCACACAGACAGGCCCCTCCCAAGGTAGTTTGATTGACAGTAGCGTTTCAGCACAGACTGGACTGGTGTCTTAGCGTAGACCCGTCCTGAGTGAGCTGTCATCAGTCCACCATTGTTTCACCACAGGAGTAGATGTTCACTGACAAGAATGACTCCTAAGTGATTGTGGTGTTCTGTTGTTGGATGTAATAATGAACATAGCAGTCGTCATTTACTCTTGACATCTGAGCAGCTAAAGACGCAGTGGATTATGTTTGATTACTTTATCCAAATGTGTCTTTGTTTGCGCGAAACATTCGTCATCCAGCTTTCCCAACGTAATTTTTTTAATGAATCTTTGCGAATCAACTTTCCTAATAATGTGCTAATATGCATGTTTCAGATGATTGCGGCTAAAGTAAACAGTCTCTCCAAGAGGCTCAGAAGAGAGGGGCGGGGTCAGTAGAAGTCATTTGCATTTAAAGGAAAATGCTACAAAACGGCTTGCTCTGAAAAAAGTTGTTTTTGAGGGAAAAAAAGGGTGTTGTTTTACACTACCATTGAGAAATTTTAACCAAACTGTTGCAGACTTTTCATTAAGACCCTAAAGAATCATATCAACTTGTGAAAAATGGGCATCTGATGACACCTTTTAATAAAAAAACATGTACCTTTTAGACTTGCACACTTGTTTTCTTAAAAATAATAATAAACTAACACTAGCTTTTCTAATCTTTTTGTATTCTATCTATTTGTTTTCTTTTTGTTTATTACATAATTTAAAAAAAGCCTTGCTACGTGTAATGCTTTTGTTTTGTCTCTTTTGTTGATTTTGATTGCTTCCATTGTCCTCATTTCTTAGCTGTTTTGGGTAAAAGAATCTGCTAAATGTAAATGTAAAAATAGTTCAGCTCTCAATACCTTTCTGTTGCACTCGATCTGTTTTTAAATGTGTATGTTGTGAACAGCTCTTGGCACATTCTGTATCCGCTGCTCTCAGTAGGTGTTGTTTGGCAGTAGTAGTAGTTTACTGTGGTCTAGCCAAAACTTAAACGTGCAACTAAACATGAATCTTGAATTATTTGCATTTTAATTGTGTTTTTCTTTTGTGTTAAATATATAAAAATAAATGATGTTATCATTGTGTTGATAACTCTAATCCTAGTACATAGAACACAGACTGTCCCATAGACCATGTGGGAAAAATCAATTATGTTCAGGCTTGTTCTCCTGCAGGAAATGCTGTGATGATGTCTAACATCATAACATAGTCTGTGGGAGTGCCATTGTTGTACATCACTGTAGGCCAGTTGTTTTGACTGTAGACCTGGGGATGCCCACTGCTTTCACAGCAGTGTAGTGGTCAGGTGTGACATTGAGCCTCAGCCAGCCGGGAGAGGTGCAGAACTTGAAGCAGAGCGAGTCACGGGGACTCCTGATTTGTTTATGCTCATTAAGCTCTGAGGTGGGAGGTGGGACACTCTCTGCAGGAGAACAGGAAGGTAGATACAGCATGGGAAGGTCAGGAAGGCACATGGAAGTGGACCGAAAATATACTGAGAGCTCAAATCCATCCTTAGACCTGCATGCCACCACTGGAGATGGAAAAGAACTTAATGAGAGAGAAAAATATTAATATTAAAGGCATAGTTTGCCCAAAAAATTACTCACCCTCATGTCACTCCAAACCTTGACACAAAAGCAGATATTTTAAACCGGACACTTGCTGGTCGCCATTGATTTCCAATGTATTTTTTTCCATACTATAATAATAATTAATCAAGACTTAAGTTATAACTATTCCTTTCAGTTTTTTTAAACATTCCTGTTTTTTGTTGTTATTGCTGCTGTTGTTGTTTTTTGCTACAGAGTGTGGGTTGTGATCTCACACCACAAATGAGCGAAGAGACTAACACGGTGACTAAAACGAAGCACAGAATTGTCACCTTCAGAATGCCTGATTCATCGCCACCTTCATTTCTGCAACAGAGTCTCAACTTTAACTGTCCCAAACAGGGAAGGGGATCCGGCCCAAACCAGCCCCAGGATGAGGTAATTGTGTCTCTGTCCTTATCATGTTGTGAATGTGGGCAAGTGCTCCATTATATTCTTTAATCCTTATAATTTATTGTCCGTATTTCTGTTCAGTTTACCTATGGAACTTGTTAATCGCATATCTGGGAGTTTAAACCTCACAGCATCTATTTCAGTGACATTTCATGGGCAAAAACATTTTTCAATAGTGTAGCGATTTATGAATCCCTGTAGTAACTGTCAAACCAAGCAGCTTTCTCGCAATCAACTTGAACATCTCTCTCATCACTCTCATGCAAAACTCCTGATCCCATGGATTCTTATTGAAACTAGGGTACTGTGTTTCGCCCACTGAATTTTGCAGAGCAGTGGTAAATGTTACAGCAACTTCTGTCTGGATAGATGCCATATTACATTTTTTTTTTTGGATTGTGTGTTCATGGATTATACAGTTAACAAATGTTCAGCTAATGAAGCTTTCCAAAAACAGTTTTGAAAATGTGTTCTAGGACCTACAGAGTATACAGAGTATTTTATTATAAATCTATCCCTCCCAACTATGTTTTTATCAGCACAGAATTCTACTTTGATTGAGGTCTATAAGATCCATCGACCATACGTCCGTCCCTTACATTATTGTAAGATGAAATATGGCGTCTACCCTCACAAAGGCCTGTTCTTTTGTTAGTCAGTAGAATCAAAAAACCTTGCAGCATCTCATCCGTATTGAAACATCAGCAGACGCCAGAAGGGCAAACTAAATTGGTCGTCTCGGTGTGCGCCTGGCGCTCGCTGCAGGTTGTTGTTCAGGGGCGAGGTAGAGTCGGAGAGGGCCAGATGGGCAGTGCCCACTTGGTGCCAGGCAAACAGACGAGCAGTAGAGCGGGGAGAGGGGGGAGAGAATGGGCAAGGCTGCAGACCTGGTGTCAGTTGAAGGGCTTTCTTCATCAACCGCTGGGGTCCATCTGAAAAACCTGCTGATGTCAGTAAGACCCATTCAGGTAGGTCAAATCCCCGCTCCCCTCCCAACTCCACCACTCACTGTCAGGCCCGTCTACTCACCCTGGAAAGCTGATACGATCAGTGCAATTTACTGTGAAACAGCTTAACCCCTTTGTGAAAGTTAGTGTGGTAAATGACACGCTGTCCTGGTGCAGACGTTTGAAATAAGACAAGCAGACAGTACCACAAGATTGGCACTGCATTCTTCTGTCTTTGCTGTTTGTCTCCTTGGAAACATCTTCGATTTCTCATTGTTTGAAGTACCTTCTAAAATGGTTTTGTTTATGACATCAAAAGTACAGTATGGCCGCTGGTTATAAAGGCTCTTCCATCTCTATATCTTAGTTTATGTCACTTAATAAAACTGTAGGTTTCGGTTTTTTAGCATTAGACAGCAGTCAGGGCAGGCACCATGTATACTTTTTGACAGCAATGAAAACAAGGTTGTAAGGAATACAAGTACAGTGTGCTCACTGGATTTCTACAGTAGTTTAACAACATATAAGATGAAAAGAACGATCCTTTAAAAATCATTCTAATTTGCTTACTTGCTGCTCCAGAAAATGCTCTTTCTAGTGTTAAAAAACTGCTTAATATTTTTGTGGAAACTGTGATGCATTTTATATTTATTTGTTGTATTGATTAAAAAAAAAGAAATCTTACTGACCTCCAACTTTTGATCAATAGTATACATTATACAATATTAATATAATATTAAAATCAAAAACAAATATATATATTTTTTTACTTATATTAAGATTCCTGTTGATTAATAAATAAATCCATTATAATCATTACATTTATTATTCAAGAAAGCTAAATGAAGTTAAAGCAAAACACAAAAATAGTAAAAAAAAAAAGGCATGTGATGAAAGAAAGGTGCTTTGAGGAAGAGTTGAGAAATGTGGCCACAAGTGAGACTAATAACGTTAAATAGTGAGATAGAAACAATGAAACAATGCATTTTTAGAATGGTAGTGAATCATGTTTGACCTAACAGTATGTGTCATCTTCTCTTCAAGTTTTTATTACTGATGTCTACTTTATCTGTTTTGAGAGTATGCCACAGAGTGCATTTTTGGCATTGATATGTAATTACTTGTAATGCACAAGTCTCTCGGATGGCTGAGCAGGAAGTAGGAAGCTCTGAGGATGAAGTATTCCCCCATAGTTCCCCATCCTGACTGCAGCCAATCACCTGCTGTTGCCTGGTCTGTTGATGTGCCTGTCTGCACAGTATGACTCTATCCCTGGTGTGTGTGGATCTAAAGGCTTGACGGGGTTGAGAGGCGTTTGGCTGTCATGTTGTGCATTACTGCACAGAGAGTGAGAGGTGATTGTTCACTCGCTGACACAGAGGCATCATAGCATTGCCTTGAGCAACGCTTGCACGGCAGTCAGCTTGAAGCACAGCTTTTTTTGTGTGTTTAGCTCAGTGTGTCTGAGTGGGTGTGTTTTCTTTCTTCCAGTTTAAACAATTTAGCCCTTTTTCCTGTGGCTGTCACAATTGCATTATATTTGGTTAGCTGATATACGAAAAAGGTTAATGTAATAACAGTGTAATTACAAAATGATAATGAAATTAGTTTTGAAGAAAAGTAGAAATTAGATTAACACTTATAATCATCGTGTTATTATTGCATAAGTTAATCCTATTATTACTAGGATTTGTGTTCTTAACACTTTTTTCACTTGTCTCATCATTTCGTGAGTGAAATATGCTTGGTGAGATATGAGGGCATATCTTTGAAATCTGAATATGCACTTCCCAAGGCTGCATAAAGTTATAATTTAATAAAGGTCCACTAGAGGGCAGCCTCTGTCGACTTGTAGGGCTCAAGGTAAGCTGGCTACAGAAAGGTCAAGAGGACAGTTTGCTGTGCTGTAAGTTTTATGGATGAGGATATTTGATGGATTAATTGAAAACAATTAAGCCATTATTTCATGTCAGTTTTGATCCTGGTCAAAAAACAGCATTTGTTTTCCTTTTGAATTATTATTGTAAAACCTTCTTTTTGATATTAAATGACTCCTAATTGAATTTGAAAGATATTTTCATCAAAATGTATTAAAGAAAGTGATGGACATTTGAAAAACTTTCTCTTCAATCAAAAGATAACATCAAATATGATTTAAATGACCATGCAAATACAGTATGTGGTATAATTCATACACAAATTTGAATGAAAAATTATTATTTTTTAAGCCTTTTTTTTTCCAAAGGTACTGCAAAAGATAAACTACTGTTCAGACGTTTGGGGTCACTAAGATGTTTAATCACAAATTCTGTACAAACAGTAATATTGTGAAATATTAAAGTTTAAAATAACTTTTGTATTTTAATACATATATTAATAATACATTAATTTGTTCCTGGGAAGGGATGATCAACTCATTTTAATATGCTCATTTGGTGCTCAAGTAATATTTCTTCATATTATCAATGTTGAAGCCCGTTTGTGGAAATCATGTAGTTTTTTTAGGATTCTTTGATTTAATAGAAATTAATATTTAGCATTAATAGCATTAGCATTCATTTAAAATGGAAATGTGTTGTAGCATTATGAATGTCTTTACTGTCATTTTCAGTTCATTTTATGCATCCTTGCTGAATAAAAGTATTAATTTTATTAAAAGATATAATAATAATAATGACCCTAAACTTTTGAACAGTAGACGATCTTTGCATTCATTCTCCTTTGTTTTGGGTTTTGGAGTAGTCTGTTTTGAGCATTCACTTGATTGAATTCAGTGATTCATTTAGCAACATCAGTGGTGACAGGATGGGATCTACACAAAAGTCATTTCCAAGTCTTTGCTAAACGTTAGGATCTATACCACCCACAGCGTCCTGCAATGACCAAACAGCTACCAGGAATGTTAAAGTGAGCGGTTATTACATGCAACATTGCTTCTCAGTGGCCTCTAATGAGCTGGTGGTTTAATGATGTCACAAGCCTTACGAAAACACACTGACCCTGACAGGCAGCAGGCCCACTGTCACCCTATAAAAATGAACCGAGAACGCTACTGGAACGTGATAATGGGCACCAGCCCGACATCATTACTTTTTTAATGAGTGTCCCTCAGGGGTCATACCTTTGATCTGACCTTTATAACCTTCTTTTGACACAGGTGGCTGTCAGGGAAAACCAGCCCAGCGCTTTCATGTGAGTAGACGCCATAGTTTCCCAGCATGTTCCTGTTTCATTCATATTTGTTTGTGTTATTGGGTACCATATACCATGATGCTTAAGCCCTCTTTTTTTCTTTTTGTCTTGGCTGTTATAGACCCTTCAGTTCCGGCTTGAGAACAGAGTCTGTTACTGCTCAAACCCATGTCAACTTCATTGTAAGACTAAACCTCTGAATTTCTTGGAGATCAAGCCTTATCCAACAAAATGCTAAGTAGAAAATGTTCAGTGTTCCCACAGGTTTGGCAACGTTTTTGTTATGATGCAATATTTGCCGTTTTTGTGATTGTTGAAGACAGTGGTTTGGCATTTTGCTCCTTGGTTTCCATTAAACACCTACACTGCTTGCATGTTCCTGCGTGGCTGTTCATGTCATTTAGCAAGAAACCCTTGAAATTGTTTGTTTTTTGATATATTGATAGTTTTATACAGTTAATCTCACTATGATTCCCCATAAATGTTTTTCAATTTTAGTTAGGTTTTGTCTCTATAAAAACAAAGGTGGTGTCATGATGATGAATTATAGCCTGTTGATAACTGCCAGTATTTTAATAAGCATTAAAGGTATAGTTCACCCAAAAATTAAATTATTATTAAATTTTATTATTCTGTTTAATCATTTTGTAACTTTCTTTCTTTTTTTTTTTTTTTTTTTTTGAAGAATGTGGGTAACTGAACATTTGTTGGTCCTTATTGACTTCCATAGATGAAATACTATGGAAGCAAGTGGGGGATCATCAACTGTTCAGTTAGCCATATTCTTTTTCTTTTCATTTTTTTTCTTTTATTTGGTTCATCTTCAGTAACTATAAGGTAATTATATCAATATAGTAATATAAATAATATATACATATATATATATATATATATATATATATATATATATATATATATATATATATATTCTTAAAAAAATTATGAAAGAAATTCATACAGGCTTAGAACAACTTGAGTGAGTAAATTATGACAGAATTTTCATAATTCTGACCAAAGTCTGCCTAGGCAACGTTTTATACTCATGCAGATGTCCAGCACCATCTAGTGGCCAATTAGTTTAATCTTTTTTAGTTAATAATATTTTTTTTCTCTAAATTGCAAAAAGCTTTAAATGTTAGATGGATAGTTCACCCAAAAATTTAAATTGTCATCATTTACTCACCCTCATGTCACTCCAAATCTGTATGAGTTGCAATCAAACAGGTTGCCTTTGAATTACCAGCAGTCTTCAAAATATCTTCTTTTATGTTCAACATAAGAAAGCTACTCATACAGGTTTGGAACGACATGAGGGTGAATAAATGATAACAGAATTTTCATTTTTGGATGTATTATCACTTTAAATTAAAATTGAAATTTAATCAGGCGGTTATTAGGCTTATAATATTTAGTTTGGATTCAAGTCATGTTTCATGAGCTTTGTGTTTTAATTTAAAATCTTTAGGTTTTTTTTATTTATTGAAAAAGCTGTGAATTCTTGTTTAACCGCAGTTCTTAAGTAATTCAAGAATTGTACATTTTTAGCCAATTTAGACAGCAATGTTTTCAAACACTGATGGAGAAGAAAAAAACCCTTCCATCTCAAATCACACAGACCACTGAAAGAATATGTGGTTCACTGCTTCTTAGATACAACAAGACCGCCTCGCCTATTGTGCTTGGTCTTTTGCTTGCAACAGACGTTTCATTCTGAAATATTTTCCAAGATGCTAACGTCTTGTGTTAGGGAATGTCAACATTTGCAGAGAGTGGCCCTGCTCTAATCCGGCAGACTGGGGGATAGAGAGAGGATTAGGGGCTAGTTTGTTTTCCTGGTCCCCTGGAATGTTCCTTTAGCAGTGCTTTTGTACCTGGGCCGGGCCCAAGGTCATCCTTCTGTCTCCACGCAGCTCCTTTTGTGTCTTCCAGCAAGTCTCAACCACACAGAGTCAACACCGATTCCTCCTCAAAAGCAGAATGTGAGTGGAATGTCAATCCTTGTCGCAACACTCTCTAAATGTTACTTACTTTTCTCATTAAGCAATTTGAGTCCCCCTCCCCACCACCGTCAATATTGTGTTTGAGTAAAATGTTGAGGGAAGAAGATCAGCATACCAGTGTATCTCCCGGCTTGTCTGCATCATTCATCACAGGTTTTGTGCCTGGTGTCTGATTGATGTCTGATGGATTAACTGACTCAGGTGGGCAGTGTTATTGAGCTAGTCACTGCTTGAACTTGTGCCAAAGTTGAGCTTCAATTGCTTTCAATTATTTTAGAGCTTTACATGAATGGACCTTTCTACATCTCTACATAAGCCCTTGTAGAATGAAGTTGAATGGCCTTTCAGTCGTCTCTATTCCCATCTACATCTGTTCCCATCTGTTGCCTCACATGTAATCAGTACTTCACCGATACTTGCAGTTAAAACTCAGGTGTTTCTTTCTTCACTAAGACCTTTTTGAGGCTATTTTCTACATGAGTCATATTTCTTTCAAGACTGTTCAGGTCTATCCGGAATACGTTTTACTCCTGTCTACCAGGAGACTACAGAATTATTGATTTTTTTTTTATATTCGGTGCTCCCCTAACATCTGTTAGGCCAACTGCCACGGGAATGCACTAGCAACAATCATGTCAAAGGTTACAGGAAAGGACATTCTTATTAACTTTAATATACTTACGCAGGGTTCCGTTTTTTATATATATATAATGATCTGCTATTTTAAAAGCAAGCTGATTTTTTTATATAGTGATCAAGTCAATGTAAAGATCTAAGGTAACTATATGATACTTCATGTTGACTGGGTGTTGGATTTAAATAAATAATTTTTAAGCATTTTAAACCTAACTTTTCTCTATTTCTATGGGATTTTAGGGGGGGGGGGATAATATGATGAGGAATCCATAAGGAAACCTGGATCACACAGTGTGACAGAGCTGTAAAAAGCCAGTAGATGTCGCACGACATCAGATCAGCTGTGTGAGATAGTCTTGCTGCATAAGCATAATAGACATATTAAAAGCATCATAGTAACATCAAGCATAAAAGGCATTTTGTTGTGATATCAGATTATTGTTATTGTGTACCATAAAGTATTGGTTATCAGAACGGGAAAGCTAACGCCTTGAAAATGGTGATCAGTGTTTTTACTTTATGAATAGACATTTAATAGTAGCCTAAGTTTTCTCTAATGTGGAAAATTGGACGGCTTACTAAGAAAAAAAAATTAAAGGGACTAGGCCCAATGTTTATAATAACTAATAGACTGTCTCAGTTTTTAAGTGCATAGCATTTCTGAACTTGTATTCTCAGTTAGATATTTTGTTATCTAGTTTGCTCTTTCTAATCCAAATTCTGAAGTGGCTTTTCTATTTTTAAAACTTTTAAAAATTCGTTTAGCTCCTTTTACGGGAGAGCTTGGGGGAGGGTCTTATTATTATTAGTAGTAGTAGTAGTAGTAGTAGTAGTAGTAGTAGTAGTAGTAGTAGTAGTAGTGGTAAGCAGAGTTTACAAGCGATTCAGTAAAGTTAGATCAGCCTATAAGTTAGTCCAAGTTAATGAAGAAGACCGCAGCGAACAAAAGTCGCTTAGGATCCGCTAATTTACTACTTTCAAAAATATGTAGCATAGCCTATATGCTGCTTATTCCATGTGAACAACAAAATGTTTCATTTGAATTTCATCGAATAATTTGCACAATGCGTACCATGAATTTATTTTGAGTTGCCTATACTTTTGTCAAGAAATGTACATTTAAACAGAAAGTGTTAGTGTAGTGAATACACAAACGTTGAAACAGTGGTCAAAACAATGACACTAACATACTCGACATAATGACATGAACAGTTCGTTATACATCGCAACTGTTTAAATAAATGTAACTTTGCACTATTTCAAATAACGAAATATGATTCTGGAAATACTTTTAGATCCGTCAAAAATCTAATATACAAATCTGTGTATAAAAATATAGTTTTTGAGCGCCATCCTATGCTTATCCAATAAAATAGATCAGTCGGTTGCACACTGTACAGCCCTGTAAATTCAATACGTTCTCTTATTTCGTCCAATCTCACAAAAATGCGCAAAAACGGTCACATCATGCTTGAATCGGTGTGTAGTACGTTTCCAGAGACAGATGATCCAATACAAATAAATTATTCAATGAACACTTTAAGGCTTTTCTTACAGAAAATAAAGATACGTTTGAGTCTGGTGCCCAAATAGTGATACTGTAGCTGCACTTTCAACTCAAGTGTGAAATCCCGAGTGGATGGAAAGAGTCTCTGTCCAGCATCCACGAGCCGATGTGAAACAGCATCTCTGAGTACCAGTGGATGCCGTCCTCCTGAAAAGTGACGTTTGAATCACGAGCCGGGAAAAGCCACGTCATCAGCTTGTGACTTAACCTGACCGGTGCAAAAGCCCAGTGCGCCCACTTGTGACTCTCAATGACCGCGTAACACGAAGCCAGCACCCGATCCACTATTATGGTTCCGTGCGCGGTGACTGGCGCGTAAGAGCCCTCGTGCTCTTCAGTGTAAATCCTCTTCACTGTAACGCTCTTGAGGCTCTTGCCTGTTCCTTCCGACACCAGAACTGTATCTCCAGGCTTCACGTTGCTGGCAAACGTTGCTGTGGTCCCAAAACTAGCCGAGGCGTTTCCAACGAAGACGAGGTGCGCGGCTGTGAGGGTGAGCTTCGTAAAAGGCTCTGACGTCTCGATGACGATGAATTGCCTTCTCGTCGTCGGATCGTGGTCCATGAACATGATGAAGTCGCTCAAGAAGACATTTCCCTCATCGTCCGCAGCTAAAACCCGGTCGCCCGCTTTTAGATCTTTGATGTGTTTCCTCCTCCCGTCTGCGAGTGTCACCGTACCAGATCCAGGAAAGCATCCCCCCGATTTAGCAGCGACTGAATTTTCTGAGATAGAAGCGAAGATAAATAACTTGAAGCATATTTTTAAAGCACTATGCAAAATCGATGCATTGACACAGTTTTTGTTGTTGTTGTCTATAAAGAAGCAAATGTTAAAACGCTTGTTTGTCCATTCTGAAACCTGAATTAACACAAACTCATCAGACATTGTCATATAAATTGAACATATACAGACTTTGCTTCTCCCTGATCGCTTTAGTTTTGTATAGCTGCTTGCACATGCATGTGCAGAGATACCCACCCTGCAAATTAGTCAATTTGAAATCCATCAGTAGGCCAGTCTTTTCACAATGTAAGTTATTTGCTGATTTTTTGGTATAGGTTTTTCAAAGAATAGGACTACATATTAACATAGAATAGAAACAAATATCTAAGATATGCATTTAAATTAGCATAGGCCTATCACATAAGCCCGACGTTGGATGCATATCAGTGTTAGTGATGACATTGCGCTCACCTGCTTTGACAGAGCAGTGTATATGGGCTTTGGATTCGTAATGGACCCAGTCGAATCCTGCCTCCACTGCAAGTCTAGATAGCATCCCATACTTGCTTTTATCCCTGTCCGAGGTAGTTATGTCCACCGCCCGTCCCTCGTAGTGCAAAGATTCTTCGAAATGGTGACCATCCTCATCCCAGCCTTCAGTG
Organism: Carassius gibelio; assembly: GCF_023724105.1. Classification (NCBI taxonomy): domain Eukaryota; kingdom Metazoa; phylum Chordata; class Actinopteri; order Cypriniformes; family Cyprinidae; genus Carassius; species Carassius gibelio. The sequence goes on from NC_068397.1 coordinate 18,668,075, forward strand.
ACGCGCAGTTTCACACCTGGCCACTGGTTCATGACGGATATCGCCAACGAATTTAACTTGTCCTTACACCTCTGGATGAGTGAAAGAGACAGGTTGTCAGTATTTAAAACACACACCTTCCTTTTAATGTGTGGAAGATTTATTGAATTTTCAGATTGGTTATTTAACAAAAAGCTCTGACGGTCGTTCTCCCCAAGTAATTTCTGCAACATAAGTTGAAGTATCTGCATTCAAATCAGCAAACAAATGTTAAAGTGAAGTTTTTATATATATATATATATATATATATACATTTGCTTGCCTAATGCTGAATATAACACTAAACTGTCTTCATAGATGTCATCTTTGTAGAAAAAGATTGATCCTTAACGCAGTACGGAGTTATTCATATAGGCTACATCACTAAGCACATTGTCGGTCTGATTTTGTGCGTAAAAGATGTGTGCGCTGGGGAAATCGTTTGTTGCCATAAGTCAAGAGGGCAGACTCCAGACCGACCGATCGATAACCGCGAGAGGAGTAAATAGAGCTGAAAATCCACGTTCTTTTTCTCAGCCAGTGCGGCAGCAATCAATTTTACAGAGACGTTGATTCGCCTAACTGCTGATGTTGCTTTACTTAAATGTCAGTATCCTCTATGGCACTGTGAACATGCAAGTTGCTTAATTTGTTGCTGGATATTGTCAGGGAAACGTGCATTGTAATTTGGATTCAAATAATTATCTTAAAACATTGTAATCAGAGAAAGCAGTCGAGCAGCTGATTGGAATAAGCGCGCTCACCGCGGGAGCCGGTAATATCCAGTGCTAGACGCGCAAAATTAGTGGCAAAGATCACTTGTGACCCACATTTTCCATTAACTGCACAATAAAAGCAGGTCATGAGATCTATAAAGAATCACAGATGTGATCTCGAAGAAACACGTTAATTGATAGGGCGCACCAGAAAAAAGTATATAGACTAGCTATATATTACGCAATGGTTACGATGTGTGGAGGCGGGGTGTTTCGTGCATTTAATTATTAACTGTCAAGTGTCTGTTTGGAGAAAAAAAAGAAAAAAAAAACATGCTCAGCATATGCTTTCAAGCACTAACACTAAATTATCCAACGGTGCCAATTTTGCATTAATGGCAAAGCAATAAAATCCGAATGGGCGCTGAATGGTCATTTTGATTTCAATTAAACGGAATATTATGAATAGTCAAAATACAAAAATATAGCTCACACGTTCCATGTAAAGTCTGTAAAGAATGCAAATATTCATATTAATAATATCACTAGCTCAGCTGTTTGATAAAAAAATTGTTAGGCTATACTGTAGTGCCAGACTTCCAACAGTTCTAGTTTTAGTTTTACCGCGCGCTGTCAGTGTCTCCAATAGTACCTGGAAAGCTGTTTAAATGTCCCGTCACGAGTTTTTACAGCCTAGTGCAATATCAGATTTTATTTGAGTTACAACATTAAATTAATTTTCTAGTTATTAAAAAAAAATTCTGTTCTGTTATGGCGCTTTAAAGAACCCCAAAACCAATATACTGATCTAAAGTACCAATAATGCAACATCATATATTTTTTATGAATCTCCCAAAAACCATAGTAAACTCAAAAACCTTTTAAAGCGAACATGTTCATCCATTATTTAAAAGAGTGTAAGTCTGGGCAATTACGCACGCATGGGTCCATACCTTGGTCATCAGTCTGTCAGCGTTTGTGTTTTCCTCGTCTTTAAAGATGATATCGGGATTATAATTAGGAATCAGCTCTTTAAATCGCTCTGAATTCCTTGTGATTTTGCCTTCGTATTTGCCGCTTGCCCCGAGCGTTTTCTCGGCAACGTTGGGAATGAATTGCTTGTAAGACAAAGGGGTTAATTTCTTTGGATGTCTTCGTTTTCCATAACCTCTACCGGGACCACAGGCTAATCCACAAGGCGTCAGAAGCAGGCTGATAAAACACAGAAAAGCAATTTGCTTCAGATGCAGTCTTACGTCCATGACGTTAAATGATCTCCTCGGATCTTTAAAGTTTAGTCTCTCACAGGGTCTTCTCGCGCGTACCGGATGGATGCTACCCAACGACCACTACCGAAGCAGGTGCAATAACGACCGCTCTCGATAGCCACTGACTGAGCACATTGGAGGCTGGCTGTCACAGCTAAGTGAGAGACGAGAGAGCGACTTAGTTTGACGGGAGGTAGGGTCAGACGCTTATGAGTAGAGGCAGTCTACCCATATGAATTACAGAGCAAATCTATGCCAGGGGGAGGGAGTCTATTGACTCGACGGAGTGCCGTCCAACTATGATGCCATCCAAGTAAAGACAGTCTCCATACCTCCTTCATTTCTGCAGAAATGACACAAATGTATCCTCACGTTGCCATGGTCAAGCAGGAGTGGTTATGAAAATTATATTCAAGAATATGTGGTGTATCAGAAATGCATTATTTCAGATCAGCGCTTTTTGGTTTTAGTGCACCCTTTTTTAACAGATAATATCATTCTTGAGGTTAATATGACCTTTTGTAATTGAAAAATCCTAATTCTGAAATGAAATATGAAATGACTCCTTGTATGCTGTCTGTCCATTCCTTCCCAATTACTTTTTATTAATTTTTTTTTTTTTACTTCTCATCAAGACTGGTGTAGACCTCATGAAGCTGCTAACAGAGGCACAGGAACCAAAATCAGTTGGTGTATCCTTTGTACCCATCCTTTTTCTGTTTGTCTTTGGTAGGGATTGATAAGGGTATCCAAAGTCCAGACCTACATTTATGTCTTAGAGTTAGAGTTTAGATCTTGTGTGATGACATCTGAAAGATTAGGTATTTTGTCTTTATGCAAAAAAAAAAAAAAAAAAAAAAAAAACGAATAGAATTGCTAATAGAAAATATTGTTATAAAGTAAAAGTTACCATCAAGATGGTCGCAATTCATGTAATATTCAATTGCTGAAAACGTTCCTGTGTGTAAAGTTTGTTGATTTTATGCACTGTTGTTTGTGCTGCCTTAAATATCTCAGCATCTTCACAGACCATCAGATTTGATCTGAACTCTTTTGACCCACATTGAGGGTATTTTGTTTTGTGGACAGGGTATGTTGGTAGGCAAAGTGAGTGAGTGGTGGATCTCTGAATTTATAACACCTACCTGGTTTTGACTTTCAAGGGCTTCTGAAAATTGGCGTGTGAGTGAGCAAAAACTCACCCTCTTGCCACTCTATGGTTTGACCCACAGATGACTCAGTTACACTTGAAAACCCAAAATCTGTCCCACTCTTCTTAGAATTAATTGGCTGTTTATTTTATGATGCTTTCAAGTACATATTAATATAACATTTTCTGTCTTCATTTGCTGAAACAAATATAATTAGGTGATTGGATTATATACACAAAATATAAAAGGTGTGTGTTTATAAGGATCTGTTAACAGTACATGTCAGACTATGATATCAGTTCTGCAACAGGTGACTTTCAAGTGTCCCATGATAAAATGAAATGGCCATTTAATCTCTTCAAAACAGAAATCACAAGTAGTATCTTAAAGTTTAATAAACCTTGATTTTTTTTATGTTTAGATGCTCAGCTGAAAATGTAATGTAAAAGAAAATCAATTTCTGTGATATCCAGTGTTACACAACCGTACACAAATATACTATTCATTGTCCTCTTCTCGCAAAATATATAGTCCCACAATCACTCTTAAAAGGATGAGGTGACCTTAACTCAACAAAAGCTCAATTTGTTAGATGAAACCATTCGTGCTTTTGATTTAGATGGGAGGATGATGGAAAAAAACAACCTTACATGATTTGGCTGTCCTGACAGCTCTGAGTGAGACATGCTTCACTCTCTTCAAAGTTAGGACTGAAATCTCAGCTCCCTTTGAAAAGACAAACTTTTGAGTTGTAATGTGTACAGATAAGTCCAATAGATCAGACAATATATATATATATATATATATATATATATATATATATATAAAGAGTTTAACAGCAGTGTTAGTTCCGCTTTGTGTCAGAACTTGAAGTAAATATTGGTAGAAACTGCATTTCTCTCTCAAAAAACAAAACAATTTATATATATATATATATATATATATATATATATATATAATAGTAACAAAAATAGTATTTTAATGTATATGCTATGTATCAGTATTGTATATGTTATATATCAGTGTTGTATCAGTCTTGTTTACTGTAACTACAAGCATAATGTTTAACTTTTCCTTTGTCACAATATACTCTGATTAAACAAGAGCAAGAATTAGCATAATAACTGTTGACATTTTTTTCAACCCCTCTAACCTTTGAAAATACAGGAATTCAAGGGGGAAACTTTATCTGTGCTTCACTTGTAGTTGTTTGCTGGTTTATGTGAATACTCGGTGCCGACCATCCATCTGGTCAGGTCTGAAAGGCATACTTGAACCATTCTTTTTTAGTCCTTTAAAATAACTGTGGACAGATGGGTCACTGGACCAGTTAAGCTGTTTCAGATCGGTATGGTTTATTCTAGTCAAAAGCCAAAAGGCCATTCGCATCCACAGGAAATACCTGGCTTTGCTAATGGGAGGCCTCCTTTTTAAGTTTTGACGGACCCTTGTAAATGTTATGGTCTTCCAGTATCTGGTAGTGAGACTTGTAGGGGTTTCTGACAATGGTTACATTGCAATGGAGTTTTAATAATCTGCGACTTTATGCTCATTTTGTAAGGCTGCGAGACTTGGACCTATGCATGAGATTTGTTGCTTGTTTTTTTTTTATTATTGTTCCATAAGCTATAAACATCCAGTACCACATTCAAATAAATTGTTCATGATCCGAGTATCAGATTAAGGCTTAACATTAAGAAGGGTCATTGCGTAAGAATTACAGGATAGTTAACAATACTAAAGATGCACATTATCAGTACCATATCAATTATCAGTCAGTATTCACTGTATTGGTCAGTATTTAATATTTAATAGTCCATGCTCATTTCACATGTATTTGCAATTAGACTACCTTTGCTGTCATCTAGCACTCACTTCAATTACATTTTTTAAAAGACTGATACTGTTATTTAATGGATAATTAAATGTAATCTTCACCAAACCTAAAACTGTAAAACCATTTCATGCAGTACCATCAAAAACACTACAAACTAAAATTAATGATTTTAAAAAGTGAATTTAGGCATAATATTGTATATAGTTTTTATATTGGAAGCATCATAATAGGTTGAAAAACATTAAAACATTCAGCAACAGTGTGCATAAATGTTTAAGATTAACTTGGAGCTGTTTATTATGAATATACATTTATTTCAGACACATACAAATATGTTGCTGCTATTTATTTATTACATTTTAATGAAACATTTTTGTCATGAGGTCAATGAAAATATTGGCAAGGTATGTACAAATCAGAATGTCTGACCTATAGCTAGCATACAAATTCCTTACGGTTATCCCTGTGAGTACTGTGAAACTATAGCTGTCTGAGATTAACTAATGAGTTCCCGATGAGAATGGCATTATGTTTGTAAAACGGAAGCACTGAAACTAAAGTTCTGTTGGTGAATCAGCATACACACAATAGCAGTTCATTTGTTCACCTGGCACGCAGTCTCACCGTTCTTCCTGCCAAAGCGGGTCTCACTATAATGAACGCTCTGATGCCAATAAAGCCCTCTAATTCACTCATCTCTCCACCAGCATCGCTCTGGTGACTCAGTGGCATAAAGTATGGATGGACAGAGATGCCGTGGAACTGCTGCATTATACTGCCATTTTCTTGGCCTGAATTACATTTGCTTTGTTTTCTTTCTTTGCTTTACTTGTGTGATTTCACAAGAACCCTAGAATAATAAAGACGAGTTTGAGATGCGTTTGGCACAAAACTAGCTCAAACTATGAGATCATCTTTTTTTTTTTGCATAATTAAATGTCCCTACTTTAAGAGCAGAAAAACATATTCCACACCTCCTACTGTTTCTATCCTTTCATGGTTCATTCAATAAAGACCACAATCAAATACTAATAGGATTGAGGTGCTATCTGAGAATTTCCTCTCCCACCCCTCAGGCCTGAGGTTCCTGGAGTTGAGGTTTGCACAGAAAAGCAGTTACCATATTCGCATGTCTCAGTAATTGAGAACACTGCTTGGCAGCCCATAGTGGCCTCTTAGACAAATGTGTCCAATACTCCCTAATTAGTTGGTGAGACATCGGGCAATCTATACTTAGAATGTGAACTGAATGAAAACCTCAAGAAACAGTAGGCCTCTCTGCCGTGGATTTCATCGTCTCTCACTCAACAATGAACAGAGGTTTTGTTTCACTGGATTTGCTGTCGCTCCCTTCCTGCAATAATTATCAGGACCTTTTAATAAATAAACTTGACCACGGTGTCCTTCACGTACTGCACAGCACTTGCTTTCAGACATTCCTTTACTATATGAAATGGAGACATGGAGGCGAGCTTGCAAGAATCGAAATTTTTTATTGAATCAACCTTTGCTCTGTTGATCCTTCGATTCAGTTTGCTCATTTGAAGTGTTCTTTCATAGAGCAGATTGGAGAGAAATGGCTGGGCAAGTAAATACGGCGGCGGTTTCTTTTATAGAAGAGTAGACTTTCCATTAGCTGCCATTTTTATCAATCAGTAACTCTGGTGTGGAGTGGATCGATGGTCTGTCGCTATGGCAACCGGCACAAAGTGATGGGTAATTCCACAAGGTGAGGGGAAGGATCCTGTGAGGTGGCAAAGACAGACAGGATCGATAATGAGTGTGAATGCTCAATCCTGCCAGCCCTCAGTCCTGCCTTTCTCTGGATAGCTGCTCCAAATTGTGTCAGCAGACAAAAAAATTGAGAAGTTGATTCATCAATGCATGATATTTATTGTTTAATATATATATATTTTTATAAAGCATGTTCTTACATATACCATATATATCAGTCTCTTATGCTCACCAAGGCTGCACTATGACATTTGGTCTTTTTTATGGTTTAAAATGCTTTTTTTTCATACGAATTGTGAATTGAAATGTGCAATGTTGGTATTGGTAAATCCCATTTGCTGGCATTAGAAGGATGCATGAACATGTTTGAGGCCGAAAAAACTTTTTTTTTTTTTCGTGTACAATTACTTTTGGCATAGAAAATGAGCCACAGATCTCCTGACCTCTCCAGGTTGTTTTCAGTCTAGTTACAAGCAACAATGAAAGAAGATTACAACTGGAGGAGGAATGCTAGAAATTCTCCCGTGTGAGGTTAAACCAATGTGTTAAGCTGTTACGGTATGATGCTTTTTACCCCAATAGTGAATTTATTACAGGTTTGCTTATTGTTTGGTATACCAAAGTGCCATTGTGTTTGATTGTTCAAATCACCTCATGCTTCTACTGTATATCACAATCTTAACAGTTTAGATATTCACCACATTTGCTGAATGTAAAGAAATCACAGATATCTTTAAATGGATGTTACAGTATCACTGTATCATCATTATTCAGGTTAATGTTAAATAAACCCATCCTTTCCTTTCCTTTTTAAACCTGGAGATCTCACGTAGTCATCCACCACAACTTGAGCCGTGTTGAGTCTTGCCTTTTATATTTACAGCAAAATACCTAAAATATCTGACTTATCCTATAACTGGTGATATTGTGTTGTGTTGCACAATAGGGGACCTTCGAATCAAGAAGGTTGTGAGACTTACAGGGTTATGTAAGCTAGTAATATTTACACAGCGAGTCTGCCTATAGATCACTTGTTTTCCTCGTTCAAAAAATGGAATAATTCATGCGGCGGTGAGATACTTACCGTTTTGTAATGTCCAGCCAACAAAAAATAACACCACTGCAAAATGTGTAAATATAATTAATTTATGGGTTCAGAAGGAAAACATGAGGAAAAACTGGAGTGTGCATGTTTAAAGACATGTCAGGGATGTGTGATGCCAAAATGCTACCGATAAACATCTTCACAATGTGAAACATTTCCTTGATATATTGCACTGCGGTCTAGGTAATGTGCTGCAGCAGTGGGTGCAATCAATGTTAATAATATGGAAAAATCATTCTGGAGCAGACTATTTAGTTCCTAATTTTTAGACTGCAGTATATAATGTGTTACAGAAAGGTTGTCTTCAATGTTTAAGAGTTAATCACAGGTCATCGATAGTTGCGGCTTTCAGAGACGTGGCCTCAGGGCTACAAAACATGAATGTAATACACGATAAAGAATGTAGCTTAGAGCTTATGTTTTCTAAGCTACATAAATGAGCCAGCCCAGAAATGATTTCTAAAAAGTAATCGGAGTCACGATCATGTCGCCTCTTCATTGTTTAAATGTTTAATTTTAAATGGATGCCCAGGATACTGCAGCACAATGTATTAAGTCAACATAAGTTGGATAGAACCTCTTTAATGTTTTGTATGATTTGTATGATTTGTCTCAGCCTGTTAGAAAAGGGACTAGGCATGTCATTAAAACTTGTTACAATGGAGAATTGTTAAAGGGAAATGCTTAGTTGGGATCACATTTTGCACAAAGCTACTTAAAACGGCCTCATTCACAGACACAGTTATAATTGCAACATGCTCCCGATGGCTTGGCTGAGCTTTAAAATCATTGTGTTTTGAGACTAATTAGTGCTGCTTTAGACTTCTCTATGACACTTTCAGCTGGACTTTATCATCTTGATGTGACTTTTTGATCTTGTTATTGGAAATATCGTATGCGGTATGTCATTTTGATCTTTGGGGTTTTGACCATGTGGAAATGGCTCAGTGAGACCCAATGTTAAGATACATACTCTGACATCAGTGGGAATTTGAAGTCATTAAAATAACTCGTGAAAAGGAGCAGTGCGAAGCCCATGAACTGAGCGACTAACAAAAGAGGATTTCAAGGGAAATGTGTACAAGAATTAGTTCTAATTCTCGCCTACTGGTCACTAATGAGATTTGTTTCTATTTCTTAATCTTTTTGCCAAGCCACATTTCCATGGATCAGAGTGCAGGACAAAATGCTCTAAACTGGATGACCTCTCACCTCCACGGATGAATGGATCCTGGAGAACATCAGGTACACTAGTAGTCTCTTAGTCTGCATTGAAGGGATACTCCATCCCAAAATGAAAATGTTGTCATTAATCACTTACACCCGTATTATTCCAAACCTGCAAAAGCTTTGTTCATCTTTGTAACACAATTTAAGATATTTTGGATGAAAACCAGGAGGCTTGAGACTGTCCCATAGACTACCAAGTAAGTTACACTGTCAAGTTCAGAGAAGTATGAAAATCATCGTCAGAATAGTCCATCTGCCATCAGTGTTTTCACCGTAACATTATGAAGCGACGATAATACTTTTTGTATGTGAATAAAACAAAAATAATCTTCTCTGTGTCTCTCCACATCACTCAAACTGCCTACGCTCTTCTGTGTCAGTACCACAAGGATGCACTTTTTCTACTTGTGTTCATGCTTTGATTTGAAAGAAAACAGCGCATCCTTGTGACACGGCCGACACAGAAAAGTGTACAAAAAGTATTCTTGTGACTTCATAACGTTACGGTTGAGCTGATGGCAGATGATGACATCTTTCATACTTTTCTGGACCTTGACAGTGTAACTTATTATGGGGACAGTCTCAAGCCTCCCGGTTTTCATCCAATATATCTTAAATTGTGTTCTGAAGATGAACAAAGCTTTTTTACGGGTTTGGAACAACATTGGGGTAAGCGATTAATAAGAAAATTTTCATTTTGGAGTTGAGTATCCCTTGAATTTGATAAAAAACACACTAAAAACAGTAATATTGTGAAACGTTTTTACAATTTTAAATCTATTTTAAAATATTTGAAAAATTTATTTTTTCCTGGGATGAAAGAACTGAATTTTCAGCATCATTGCTCCAGTCTTCAGTGTTGCATGAACGTTTCATACACTTTCTTTGACAACATCAGCATTGTTCTTAATGCCTGCGTTGATTCTTTTAGCATTCAGGGTCATAATCATTAATAATCCTCTGCTGATAAATAACTGAAAGCATATTATGTGCTCACAAGTACTCATCTATAAAAGAAGTTGCCATGTTGAGTTAGTTTGAGAGGGCTGTAAACTGTAGTCTCAGACTCAAAGGCTGTGGACAATCGATGCCAAACGGCTGGCAACTTTGCCCAGTCCTTACCACTGTCTCTGGGCACCAGTGCTACAGAAGACCGTAAAATATTAATCAAAACTGTCCGATCAATAACTTCTCAAAGGCTAATAAGTTCTGTCATATTTTTGTGATATGTGAAGCCCTCCATCATTTAGAGCCTGGCGAGATTTATCGAAAATCCATTGTGAGGACGAGAGCATGAGGTAATGCAGCACTTAGTAAATGAAGTAAAACCAAAGTCTACTATTAAAATTTATGATTTGTATTTAATTCACAGAAGTCGCATCACGCCTGTTTCATTTGAACTCTTTCAACCTGGTCTGCTTACCTCTGTACGGTCGCCGGCATCCATCTGATTTGAATTGTGCATGTTTTATTCACTTGCAATGTATTTCATTCTTGGTCCTGTCATCATGAAACAAACTGTAAATGCAGTTATGTCATTTTCTATCCATTAGTGTCACATGCCGTATCATATGGAACAGAAATGGAGGCTTAACTTTGGCTCGGGACCTGGCCTCGCTGTCCATTATATTCTGATGCTGAGATCTTAAATATCTTTTCAATATTAAATTACATCCCTTTTGTTATTCTATTAGTCTATTATACTATTCCTATCACTATTTATTATGCTATTTCACAAGAGAATGATACATCAGTATTGATTTTATTTTACGCTATTCTGTTCTTAAGTAAAAGAGAACTTGATTAATATCGCCCAGACAGATGTAATATTTAACTTTTTATGGATCCTGATAATTACCCACAATACTCTGCTCCAGTCGCTCAGTCACTTGACTTGATCCATCACTCATTTGAAGTGTCTCGTAACACTCGCTCATAGTTCATCTGCACTTGTATTCAGGTGTCAGGCTTTTTTGGGTCACCTTGTGGATGGATTTTTCCGAAACAGGAGAAGTAATAAAAAATAACAGTCTATCAAGGAAAGGAGCTTCATAGCAAAGGTGGCGTTACCTTCAAAAGCAGTGTACATTCTTAAAAATAAAGGTTGCAAAAAGGGTGTTTTTGCAGTGATGCCATAGAAGAATCATTTTTGGTTCCCAAAGGAGCCTTTGAGTGAACTATTCCTAAACGAACCATTTTTGAAGAACTTTTTAAAAAATCGAAAGAAACTTTTTCGACTATAAAGAACCTTTTAAAATCCATGGATGTTCAAGGTTCTTCATAGGACTGTCGATGCCAATATTTTGCCTTTATTTTTAAGATTATAAGTCAAGATATGACACCATTCAAAAGTTTGGAGTGAAGATTTTTTTTATTTATGAACAAAATTAATACTTTTGTTTAGCAAGGATGCATCAAATTAAACTTAGGTGACAGTAAAGGCTTTGATCAAGTTACAAAAACAAAAAATCTGTTTCAAATAAATGCTGTTCTCTTGAGCTTTCTATTCATCAAAGAATCATGTTTTAGTCATAATCATATTTTCAAATATGCAACATTGAAATGTTTTTTTTTTTTAAGAAGGATTTATGAAGGATCATGTGACACTGCAAAAATTAATCTTCACCATCACAGGAATAAATTGCATTTTATATTATATTTTGATCAGATAATTTGATTGTTGAGCATAATAAAAACATTAACATTAAAACAAAAATCTTACTGCACTCAAACTTTTAAACAATAGTGTAAACTTCTAAATTTAGTCAATATAAACCTTAAAAGTTATAATAACTGCATGTATGCTTCTAGATTTCAAAATCTACATAGTGTTTCTTTGACATGATATTTATTTATTACAGTCTGGCAATGGTAATAAGAACAGACAGAAAAAAGAATGCGAGGATTAGGTGTCTCTCTCTTAGATCTGCTATCTGTCATCACCAGGTTAACTTCTTTATAAACCAGTCTCCTCAGGCTGTTTTCAGAGCAGAGAGGGGAGCATGTATATTTAAGCTTGTGCCGCTTTTTGAAGGAAACTTGTGCAGTGTTAACAAGCTCATTTTCATTACTTTGCATTTTTGGAATATCTAGCCAACACAAAGATTTTTCCAGATAGCAGGTGTCACACAGCCGCAGCCATTAGGATGGCTAAATGCCTTTTGAGTTTTCAATGCATTCGGATTTCCACCAACTGGGAATGCTAGCACTGAGCAGATTAATAAATATTTGACAATATGTTTTTTTTTCTTAGTCATGCCAATTACTATTTGTCATCAGTGAAGCAGAAGAAACCAGGTCACAGGAAGTAGTAAAGATGATTTATGACAAAGTAACAGTCAGTCCTTTTTTAATGGTTCCTTGGCCTCACGCAAGAAAGCATTGATCTGGCTTTTACGACAAGTTAACCTCTCAGGAATGAGTGTTAATAGATTTTGAAACAACTATTAATAGCAAATAAAACATTTTTGGACACAGTATTTTATGCACAGAGCAGAAATCTAAAGATCTTTAATGAAATTAAGCTTGTGCAACTATTAACAACAGTTTCAGAGATGGATTATTTGCTTACTGACTCAAATGAAAAAGGTTGCAATTCCGTTTCGAAATGTATCTGGTATAAGAGAGAAAGAGGGGGCAAGAGAATAGTCGGTAGCAGTTTTTTTGCATCTGGTGTTGGCCTCTCTTGTCTCTAAAATGCCAGTCCTCACGGTTGCTATGCCGCTGTATCAAAGTGGAGGATGGCGCATGGGAAGGATTGTGGGAATGTAAAGCTGCACAGCAAACAGAGGGTCACCCAGCCGGATTCAAACAAACTCGTCTAGCACCCCTATTCAGTCAAAAGTTCAATCAGTCACCATGGATACCTTCTCTTCTAATGAGTTACAAATGTTTCAGTTGATGTTGATTGAATTGTTTTACCAGCCAAGGATGTTTATCGGAGTCACTGGGATTTGAACTGGCTGTGATGGATAAGCTTTCCCCATTGTTCTTGGGTTTTTAGCATTTGTAATATTAGAGGAGTTGCAGCGGAATTCATTTAAGCTTTCTTTCTTTCTTTCTCAATACAAAAAATGCTTTGTTTAAAAAGTCCAATTACACTAAAGAAAAAAGAAAAAAAAAAGAAACCATTTTCAATCAGAAATTGTAGTTAATTTTACAAAGAAAAATACAAAAATAAGGGCAAGTAAAAATTCTTGATCTAGAAAGATTAAAATAGTATTTATTGTAAAATATACACCAATAATCTGAAATACAAAACCTGAAAAAAGTGACAGTGTATGCATTTTGGCATACTTTTTTGCTTAGTTATAAATAAGTTGATCATATGTGTTATGCATTTTTCCAAGTGTTCAAAGTATACAAATACACTATTAAAAATAATAAAAAATAAAAAATTATTGGAGTATGTTTTACAAGAAAATGCTTTTTCAGATTTCTAAATTTCACCCTTAATGTGTTACTTGCTATTTCTAGGTAATTATTTGTGAAATTAACAGCAATTTTTGAGTCAAGATAGATTTTTTCAGCTAAATCCAACACCAAATTGTTTTCAGTGTTTTGTTTGAAATATATTTGTGTCTTTGTATGTGACTCCATTAAAGGTCTTCAGTTTGTGTTGACATCTCCGTTTTGGTTCCATCTTGAAACCCAAACCTTTCTGTTACTGAAAATGTAGTAAAATTTAGCCCTGTCAAAAACCGTTAAAAATGACTCTGCTCATTTAACCCAGAATTCCTTCCTTGGTGACTTGTCTGTCACCAATGATCTCTCTCTGTTTATCCTTTGACAAGTTAATTCACATGCATGTGGACCGATGGTGAAGGCTTGTGGATCTTTCCCATCACACTTAAAACACAGCCGACCACCCTCTCCTCTCTCAAGTAGGCTTTTCACAGAGGCTTTAGGAAACTGTTTAAGGTATTTGTCCTTTTTTCATCTATTCAACTGCAGCAGGCAAATCCTGGGAGGCAGAACCTGTTGATATCCCATAAGGGGCTTATATGACTCATCGTAGCCTAGATGCAACATGCTTGTTATTTGAACAGCTGCATCTCCACTCCACACTTTTATCAGGCCCATTGTGATCCTGCCATCCTGCACTTTCCCTACTTGTTCAGAAAGCTCTTGACAAACCTACCTAAAAATGGTCATAGAACAGACGGCTAGACGTTTTTTTTTGGGTGGAGGCTCAGTACTGAGGTGATTAGGATTCTCATTGCGCTTCAGTTTTTCGAAATGAAGATCTGGTGTTGGTGGACTTCATTCAGCATTAATTCACCTTAAAATCACTTGCAAGCTACTATTCATGGTAAAATATCTAATGTTTTTACATAAGGATTTCAGATGTGTACATTTAAAAAAATATATATAATTTTGAAAGACTGCAGCTTCCCACAAAGAATAAGTTTTTTTATTTTTTCACAGGGCAGCTTGATGGATGATGCACACACACGTAACTCCTCACACCTCATCTGGCCGAATGCATTCCTCATGCAATTAGTCTTTCTGAAGTTGCTTATTAGTTGGATCTCTTCTTTGTGGATAAGTCCTTTCACTGAACTGTCACAGCTCCTGGACAAGCCTCTCCAATCCACAGCCATTTACAAATGAATGGGGCACCATGCAAACCAAACAGAGCACATCCTTTTCCTGCTCTTTCACATCTTTGGTGAAAAGAGGGGGGAAAAACTCAATTTGTATTTGCGCAGACCATAAACAAACATCGGTCAGATCAAATGAGGCATTCAAAGCCTGAAGAAAGGTCAGAGAGAAAGAGGAGGGATTGAAGGAGGTGCAGAATGGAACTCTCCCAGTGCATATTCACAAGCTCAGGGCTTTTATGAGGCTGTCGGTTCTGTTGTTAGACTGACGATGTGGAGAAACAAGTCAATGTGAGGGAGGAGGACAGCACACCTTCCACAGGTACCTGCAACGTGACTGTAAACTAACCAACACCTTTAGAGAAAGCCGAGGTTACAACCAAATCACCTTTCCCACGTGAAACCTAGAGCGCCAGTGGTACTACAGAGCTTTTTATGACAAACAGAGTTTCTTCAAAGAGAACTCCATAAAAACCTTTTCTGTTTGTCTGTCTGTCTGTGTCTGTCTATCTGTCTGTCTGTCTCTCTCTCTCTCTGTCTGTGTCTGCCTGTCTGTGTCTGTCTATCTGTCTGTCTCTCTGTCTATGTCTGTTTTTCTTTCTTTCTGTCTGCCTGTCTGTCTGTTTTTTCTGTCTGTTTCTGCATGCCTGTCTGTCTGTCTGTGTCTATCTATCTGTCTGTCTCTCTGTTTGTCTCTCTGTCTGTCTATGTCTGTTTTTCTTTCTTTCTGTCTGTCTCTCTGTCTGTTTTTCTTTCTTTCTGTCTGTCTGTGTCTGCATGTCTGTCTGTGTCTGCCTATCTGTCTGACTGTCTGTCTGTTTTTCTGTCTGTGTCTGCATGCCTGTCTGTTTGTGTATCTGTCTGTGTCTGGCTATCTGTCTGTCTGTCTCTCTGTCTGTCTATGTCTGCCTATCTGTCTGTCTGTCTGTGTCTGCCTATCTGTCTGTCTGTCTGTCTGTTTGTGTATCTGTCTGTGTCTGGCTATCTGTCTGTCTGTCTCTCTGTCTGTCTATGTCTGCCTATCTGTCTGTCTGTCTGTGTCTGCCTATCTGTCTGTCTGTCTGTCTGTCTGTTTTTCTGTCTGTGTCTGCGTGCCTGTCTGTCTGTGTATCTGTCTGTGTCTGCCTATCTGTCTGTCTGTCTGCCTGTCTGCCTGTGTCTG
The DNA here is from genome assembly GCF_023724105.1 of Carassius gibelio. Lineage (NCBI taxonomy): Eukaryota > Metazoa > Chordata > Actinopteri > Cypriniformes > Cyprinidae > Carassius > Carassius gibelio. The sequence goes on from NC_068397.1 coordinate 18,683,899, forward strand.
TCTGTTTTTCTGTCTGTGCCTGCCTATCCATCTATCTGTCTGTCTGTCCGTCCGTCCATTCAGTTCAGTTCAGTTCTATTCAGTTCAATTCAGTTCAATTCAGTTCAAAAGTTAGGGTTCATAGTAGGGTAACACACTGAGGTCAGACACAATATACATTCACTCTCTTTCTCTCTCTCTCACACGCACGCACACACACACACACACACACAAATTCACCTGCTGTCTCTAAGCCAGTACTACTGTCAGTCCCTCTCCTGATTTTGTCTTTATTTGTTCTGTTTTAATAATGGCTGTATAGTTCATTAATAAGTTGGTGAGTTTGTTGAAGAAGAGATTTCTTAAGGATATATATTTATGACAGTGAAGAAGGAAGTGCGTCTCTGTCTCAATCTCTCCTGTCTGACATTGAACCAAGTAACCAGCTCTTTCTGTGTCTGCCGGTCTCAATGGCTAGACTTTGCTCACTGAGCCTGTACTTGGTCAGGATCTGTCTCTGCTTTGTGTCTCTGACACTCTGGAGATAATCTTCCAATTCATAATCTGATTTTAGAGTTCAATAGAATTGTAATTTACTTTGTGTTTTAGTTTCTTGATCCCAATGTTCCTGATATGTATTTTTAGATTGTTTGATAATTTGATTTATTTTGATGATGGGATGAGAAGCAGTGCTGGTTTGAGACTGGATAGTGTTAGTAGAGTTAGAACTAGATGACTGAGAGGACTCTTTTCAGGGTTCAGTTCTTGGGTTTGTAGTTCTTTAAAATGTAGCGATTCTGTGGGACTTGATTTAAGATGCATCCAGAATTCGAAGGATCTTTTATGCATATTGATAATCAATGGGAATCGGCCTACATGCATTATTGGGTGTTTTTCTTTGTAGTTTTAGAATAATTTTGCAGAATTATGTGTGTAGGGCTCCTGCTGGATGTCTGTCCTATCTAGTGTAGCTCTGATCACTGAGTGGACCCCAAACCTCACTTCCATTCAGCGCTATGGGCTGAAAGAGTTCCTGACATCTGCTTCTTCTGAAAGACCATAATGTTGGTCTTTTTTAGGTTTACTGCCTATTATCCATCTTTCTGTCTATCTATCTAACTATCCATCTATCGAAAAATAACTTTGCAAGGACAGTCTGGTGCTTCCGACTCATAGTTTGTATGTTTACATATTTAAAGAATTTGCCACTGACTATTCAAACGTAAGTTTTGAGCAGTGTAGAGTAGTGCTTCTTGTTTGTCGTTTCTCTGATCACAAATGCAAACATTGTTTTATGCGGTGGGTCACGTTATCACAGTATGGTAAGGGGCATAACATTTCTGTCACATGCTTGAGGTATTTGGCCAATCACAACGCACTGGATAGCTTGCCAATCAGAGCACACCTCATGTTTCAGAAGGCGGGGCATAGAGCAGTAACAATAATTTACATTATGTGGACATTTTTTATTAACCTTAAACCGCATAAACACATTGCATTACACCAAATACACAAAAATAATATTCTTTTTAGCAACGTCATATGACCCCTTTAAACTATTTATTATATAATCTTAAATATATTAATCTATTTATCTTTGTTTTAATTGTAACTGATTTACATTTAGACAGGATAATTTTTGGCTTCAGATCAAAAGTGAATTCATAGCTGACTAAAAACTACTTTTCCCAAAACTCTCAGCAGTGGATGACATCACTCTGCGTGTTTGTCTAAGTGCTTCAGTTGAAGCAGTCAGTCCAGCAGCCGATGGCTGTCACAGTCTCCTGCCAAACATACTCCATAATCACAATGCAGTTTAATTAATGACATCACTAAAAGGTTTGGTGCAATGAAGTTTGCATCTAGTTCAATTTCCTAAGTGCCTCTGTATCCCTTTCTAAGCAACAGCAACACAGAGTGAGACAGAGCCATCAATAATGGACCTCCAAAAGAGGAGGCCAGCTACAGTGAGCGGCACCAAACTCAGGAGACGGCATTGTCAAAATGACAAGATCCCTCACTTTGTACAGGATCCAGGTGACTGTTTGTACTCTTTAATGATTTAATAGACACTGTACATTTGATCTGTCTAAGAGGAAACAGGTTCATACACAGATGAGACCAAGTAGAGATTTTCTAACAGTTTACATTGAAATCACTCCTTGGATCACTTGATTTTTGACTCCAAATGACTAAATGGAAAACTTTGAGTTGTGTCTTGTAAGCTTTCTGGAAGGAACATGCTTGTAGTGACTTGTCAAGTGAAGATAAAAGGGGATTCCTGTGGAACACCACAAGATCTTGTGTATAGTTGATTAATCCATTTCATTCAGTCACAGCTGCAGCCTTTTCATGAATTTGATCTCATTCTGTGCGCAAAGGTTATGCGTATTTTGATGTATGGACGGCGTGTAATTGACTGATAAAATACACATAAAGACATGGTTTGTGCACATAAACTGTATTATTCTTGTCCTGCTCAGTGAAATGCTGTGTTGGGGCACAAAACAGGAATTAGTCATCAGCTGTTTATTTGTTTCAACCTGAAAAGTAAAGATGTGTTTTCATGAACATGTCAAAATGAACAAAACGGAATCCTACTCCTTTTCCATTTCCTCTGTGGGATGAAAAGCGAACAGTTATTCAACCTCATTAGTCATTCAAAGAGCAGAGCAGAGTTTAATCAGGACCCTCAAAAGATGTGAGTCCCATATATGTGAATGTGACTGTACAGTTAATTGAATGCATATATCCGAGGCTGTATAACAGCAGGACTTCTTTTATTATTTCCTCATGCAGAGGGCGAATAAGCACAAAATCATGAATAAGGACAAAAAAAATATTCATAAAGCAAGTTCATATTAATACAACCATGATGTACAATACAACACTTCAGATTAAAATAAAACATTCTTCATTAGCATTTACATCACCATGCGAAAGTTTGGGGTCAGTGAGGTCCTTTTTTTGAAGAAAAAAACACAATGTCATTCACCAAGGTTGAACTACATTTTTCAAAAAGAGTACATACAGCTGTAATGTTACAAAAGTTTTATAGTCAAACACACTATTAAATAAAAATGTATCACAGTTTCCACAAAAATATTAAGCAGCACAACAGTTTTCAACATTAATAATAAGAAAGGTTTCCTGACCTGCTAATCAGAATATTAAAATGATTTCTGAAGAATCATGTGACACTGAAGACTGGAGGAATGAATGCTGAAAATTCAGCTTTACCATCACAGGAATAAATAACATTTTAAGAAAAATTGCAATAATATTTCACAATATTACCATTTTTTTGTTTGGGTTTTTGTTTTTTGATCAAATGAATGCACCCTAACCCTATACTCCTTAAAAACATAAAATAAAAAAATACAAATATATTTTACAAAAAACTTGTAAAAAAAAAAAAAAAAAAAAAAAAAAAAAACAATCCCAAACTGACAATAAAAAACATAGATCCCACCCATTTAATTTGTTCAGGTTGCCACTTGTAAGTGATTTTCCGGGCATTAAGGCCATGTTTTCTACTAACAATATATATAAAGAAATATCCTTACATGTCTTTATTATTAATCCTGTCAATATTACTCATTTATTTGTAACATTCTCAAAAATTGTATTGGAAATTGATTACTTTTTACCAATAAACTAAATTTAAAGAATTACTTATTTTTCTTAAATTAATTTCTTTAATTATTTTCTTTAATTACTTTCAACAGCTTTAATAAAGTTTGTAGGTGATGAAGCCACAGATGCATAACCCTTTCTTGTCATACTGTCTAGCAGAATGTGCTGGAAAAGGAGACCAGCCAAGCTTGGGTGTGCTGTGATTTATAACGTGCTAGACTGATGTCTGAGGTCTTGTGAAGCCCTCAGGTGGTGAGGTGAGATAGTGCAGGTGTTAAGGTGCAAATGACTGTAAAGCCAGTGACACTCACCTCTCACCTCTGCCATGCAGTAAACACTTAAGAATAAATAGACTTCACTCCTTTAGAGCTAGTGAATCTATGTCTAATGATATTCCTCCAGATAATCTTTAAAATGTCAATAAATCACCCATCAAGCAACAAAATCACTCTTTTCTCTCGATTTTACACTTGAAGGCATTGAGCCTTGTTCACAGTGATGAGTCTTTTTTACAGGCCTCTCCATCCCTCTGATGAAGCACTTAGCCCACTTCTATTAATAGCAGCAAGAGTGGCATGATCGATTATTCAACATGACTCAGATTCTGCCTTCTCATGAACTGTTATTCAATAACCATGGATAAAATTAGACATACCATCCTGAGGGGACAAATGGCACAGAGCAAGAGTGAGACTGTAGAATGTTTGGCTGTGATTTAACAGGTCAAGTTTTCCTTTTCTCAATAGGCTAAATTTGACAAACTTCTGCATCCTCCACAGCTGGACATCAGTTCCTGGATGTAGCTAACATGAAGCAGCACTTCCTCTATTTCACCTCTCGTTGCAGAAACAGCTACAAGAAGGAAAAACAAGGCACAGACAGACATAAAAGAGACTGGAGTGTCTAATCATGCCCATTTATCAGTAAAAAATAAAAATTTCCCTTGCCAAAATAATAGCTGCATAATCACCTAGCCAGTTTTTTTTCCATTGAGCTATCATAGTAGTAAATTCTATTGGAACAACTGGGATGATTAACTTCTGACAGTATCCTAATTTTATGACTCTGGCACCTTACACCCGGGTTAATGCCAAAAGGAACTTCCCATTTATAATTTTTATTTGAAATTGGACAGCCACTGACTATCTGCATATAGACTCTAACTGATGGGTCTGGACAGGGCACTTGCTGTTGTACTGCTAACAGGCTTAGCTTAATGAGAAGCAGATAAATGTCAGTGACAAGGCTTATGACCAGCACCTGTTATTAGAGGTGCCCTTCATGCCACACACAATACAAATGTCACTTTTGGAATCTGGCACTATAATAATATCTAAAGCTATTCATGTTATGTTAATATATGCATGCCTGTCTATTGATGTATTTTTATTGTCAAATATTTTATTTTATAATGTAATTATATTTATTTCATTCTTGTTATCATCCTTTTACAGTTGTGATTTCTGACACTGAGTTCTAGCCTATAACTATAACGTTTGAAACTGCAGTGGATGGTCAGTGATTGAACTCTGTGTGCATCTGCGAAGCGTAATACAACAACGAGCCAGCAGAGGGTCCCAAGAAATCACAAGATAAGTGTGTGTGTGTGTGTGTGTGTGTGTGTGTGTATAGCTATACACGCACATTGTCTAAATCACTGTTTTTATGTGGTTTCAGGCACTAATTCAATTTTTTTGTAATGTATTTTTTATAGTTAGTGAAACTCAGGCATTTGAACATGACAAATAAAAGCTAAAATCGTTTTACAAAATTTTTGAAGAACGTTTTAATTTCACCTTCTCTTAAAAGGGGTTAGGGTTTGTTTTATATTATAACCTCTGGGACATAAACGTGTCCGAGGGGAAAAAAGCGGTAATATGCGGCTTGAATAACTCTATGATATGAAATGCAGCAATTATAAAAGCCAACGTTCTTCATACAGCAAACGAAAACGCACAAGAGCCAACTGTTTTACGACATCATAACGCAGCTGTCAAACTCGAACACTACTAAACTGATTTATTTCATCAGAGAGACTACAGCCGCAGGCGCCAATGCTTTGAAAATCTAAAACAGGACGTGACGTCAAATCTCGGAAGAAAAAAAAATCCCAGAAGATTCGTGTTATTTCCGGACGCTTCTTGTCACATCAGCTCGATACAGCGTCCCACAGGCAGAGGTGAGTGGACCAAAAACAGAGCATCTGCCTCTGACAATTAAAACATATGGTAGGCTCAGCGTTAAATATGATTCAAGGCTAGCTTTCCTCTATGAGATAAATAATATTAAAACCTCCTCGCCGACTCATAGCATTGATGCTAGCTGGCTAGCTCATGTAAAAGATGCCACGGTTGCCAGGTCAAAATATGAATAACAGCAAGTTATATCCCTGTTCCGATGTTTTGGTCTGCTGAGAGTGTGGGTTGAAAAGGGGATAAGCTTTTAATTTGTCCGACATTAATTGGATTTATTGAGAGCATTGTTTATGGTTGGCTAGCTTGTTGACATAGAGAAGCTTTAAAGAGATGGTTCAAACCAAATATGAACAATCATTGTCAGGGTTCTCTCCCTTGTGTTGTTACAAATCTGCATGATTTCTATCTTCTCCGAAACACAAAAAGAGGTATTTGTCAGAATGACAGCCTCAGTCTTTGTTCACTTTGATTGCATCTTTTGTGCATTAAATGAAAGTGAATGGTTAGAGAAATGTCATTCTGCTTGACATTTTCTCTTTGTTCCACTGAAGAATGTAAGTCATACAGGTTTGGAACAACATAAGGATGAGTAAATCATCACAGAATGTTCTTTCTTTTTTTGTAGGTGAATTTTGCCTCCAGTGTATTTTAGTGGCCATCTAATTTGCATTGCACCAAAATTCATTGCTTATATTCATAATAGTATGTTTTGTCATTGTTGATGGGGTAATGACAATGTGACATCTACAGCACCTCCCTGTCTCTTATTTTGCACATGCATCCTTCTCTGCTAACAATCAACATATGATGTGTTATGTGAAAACAAACCCATCAAGATATGAAGTTAGTGCCCCAAGGTGTTTGCCACACAATAATGAGAGCTGAGCTTGATTCTGGGTCACTGAGGAACAAAATAGAGGCATCACATGCTGCTTTCCTGGTCCTGAAATGAAAACAGCCTGTTAGTACCAGGCACTGCAGTGAGGAAATGTGACTGGCCCACAGGGTGATTTCAGTTAGTCACATAATCACATCAAAACAGATCGAGTACTGCTTTATTATTTGCACAGTCTCATGCAGACACATGTTCAATCACAAGTATTGAATAATGCTTTTGATACATGTTACTAAGATATGAAAAATGAAGGCAGAAGGATACAAATCTGTTGTTTACTGTAACAGGGAGTTATTATTTATTTTCCTGATGTCACCATGTCATGTGTAAATAGTAATCAGATGAGAGACCCTGGTTGTGATTCAGAAAACATCTGTTATCAGAAAAAAAAAAGTTTGGCTAAATTGGTGCAGATGTTTTTTATGGACCTAAGGTGCCCGAGTCCAGTAGATATTACTTTGATATAGTAATGACAATACAAACTTTGTTCTTGCAAGATTTCACAGCAAGATTGTATACAACAGATTTTTCAGCTAAGTTTCATCCTTTTGAAGATATAGAGGCCTTAAAAATTCATGCATCAAATGATACAGGAGATTAGTGTATAGTTATAATACCTGCAGATATGTGTTAATTATTATTATTTTGTTGTTTACCCCTGTTTGATTGCCAGCAATTGAAGTCAGTGGCCATGGATGATGACTATTACGTGATTTTAGGGGTGCAGAGAAATGCATCTCCAGATGACATCAAAAAAGCGTAAGTTAATCTTGGGTGTCACTTAGTCCTCTTAGTATCCCTAACATACATGCTATTCTACATTTTAATAGTAATTCAGAATTACAAAATAGTAGCACTTCTGATTTGTTTTAGTTGTGTTATGGTATTCTGCTTGTCTTGGCTCATTTATCACCTAGTCGTGCTGTATTTTTCTTGTAGTTACAGGAAACTGGCTCTCAAGTGGCACCCAGATAAGAATCCAGATAACAAGGAAGGGGCAGAAAAGAAGTTTAAGCAGCTTTCAGAAGCTTATGAAGTCCTTTCAGATGGTAAGTCCTAACATAAGGAATTAATAAAGATTATTCATTAATTATAAAGATAATAGAACAAATAAATATGCTTTTCATTTAAAAAGTTTACCTAACATATCAGCATTTTCAATTGTCTCTCACGGCCAAGGAACATTTGTTGTATTGGACTGATTGGGCCTTCAAATATATCTTTACTGTTGAGCCGTTGCAAAAAAAGTTTTTATCACCCCTACAATTTATCGTAACAGTAAGGGTTTTTAAATGTGCTATATCAATGGAGCTGTAGATTCCCAAAATACTATAAACAAACATTATTTATTTATAATTTTTTTGTATTTAGTCAAACGTGGCACAGCTGATTACACACACTCACACTGCATGCTAAGCAAAGCTTTATCAGCCTTGTACAGACTCTGCATTTTTGAGACGCTCCTTCATAAGGAGAGGTTGTGTTCAGCGGTTGTAGCCGCCGCTCCTTGATATGGCCTTTTTTTCCAAATTCCAAGAACATGGTTAATGACTGATGGTACTGCACCCACTTGTGTCTGGTGCCTTTAAGGTGTTATTCAGGGCTGGTGCATGAATGATATAATTACTAGATTTTTGACAGTTGCCGTATGGTCTCTCACATTTTATGTTAGTTGCTTAACCCTCGGTTGACTCTTTTTCAGCAAACAAAAGGAACGTATACGATCGATATGGAAAAGAAGGCTTAACTCCAGGTGGAGGTAAATTACATGCTACAGTATATTTCTGTAATATGATGTTTGGCCCTAATTAATCCCTATTTTGGAATAAATATATTTATATACATAATATGTCAATATGTTGTGTTTGAACCTGTCCCCTTTTTCTTCATTTGGACAGGAGGAGGAAGAGGACACTTTAATAATGACCACTTTGGAGGATTCACATTCCGCAATCCAGAGGATGTCTTCAGGGAATTCTTTGGCGGTCAAGATCCTTTTGCAGATTTCTTTGGTGAGTTTGTATTTACCTCAGTGTTTTTCATTCATTGCATTCAGTCTTTAGAAGTTATGTGCCAGAGAAACGAGCGCACAGACATTTTTTTGAATTTTGTGTTTGAACTTCTGTTTTTGTGGTAGATTTCTATATTTCTGTAGCATCGCTTTTGCTGAGTAATTAGCTGTTGAATTGGATTTACTTCTAGTAGAGTTAACTATATTGATCATGAGCATTGTAATGTTTCAAGTGGATGTCATAACAGATGTCAGTAGTCCGGGAAGATTTTACAATTAGTGGAAATACAATCCAGAAGACAACAAGCACAGTACTGAAAATTGGCAGAGCTACATAAGGCTTATAAATGCTACATTCTTAGGTGGAGATCCATTTAATGATGACTTCTTCGGTGGCGGTCGGCAGCACCACCACCACCACCAACACCACCACCACCACCAGCAGCGGGGCATGAGCAGAAGCCGAACAGGAGGGTCCTTCTTTGGCGGCTTTGGGGGATTCCCACCTTTTGGGGCAGGATTTTCATCTTTTGATGCGGGTGAGATATTATGTTTAAAATAAAGACCACAACCAGCCTAAACAATTCTGAAACTTGTACTACAATCCAAACATCAGGGTGTATGATGTCTTTTTATAGGTGTAAGGCCATATATATTTACATCAGTGTGAATCAGGACAACACATGGATTAGAAAATTTTGGTGCCATAGTATTTCCTTCTTTTTTTAATTTTATAATGTTTTTGATTTTGTTAGGTTTTTCTCCCTTTGGGCATATGGGAGGAGGTGGATTAACTTCTTTCTCTTCAACTTCATTTGGTGGAGGGGGAGGTGGCGGAGGCATGGGCAGCTTCCGCTCTGTGTCAACCTCCACTAAATTCATCAATGGCAGGAAGATCACTACAAAAAGGTAGGGATCTTTCCAGAGTTGTAACTTATCCATCTTGTTTTTAACTAACAGTGGATGTGGCCATTTGTATGATGCAGTTATTTTTGTAAAGGTATCATTTTCACCCCTTATTGCACTTTGATATTTTTCTTATTATCTTTCTATAGCAGCTAATGAATTGAAAGTATCACAGGAAATAGCTTACTTCCATGTTGCAAAATAAGCTGGTTAAGTTTGAGGTATAAGAGCAACGTCAACCCAACTGCATAAGCAACACAGCCTCAAACAACATTTTAAATCATGTAATTCATAAACGTGCTATTTATTTCTTTTGACAGAATCGTTGAAAACGGACAGGAACGTATAGAAGTTGAAGAAGATGGACAGTTAAAATCTCTAACCATAAATGGTAAGGAACAACTGCTGCGATTGGAGCACAAGTAAGATAATGGAGCCCTTTCAGCACAAACTTAAGCTCAAACAATGTTAGCACTGTCGTTCAGATGTCTGTACATTGCGTTTTTTTGGCTTGTTTGTTGTGTTTTTTCCCTTTTTCATTTTTAGACTGTTTCTGAAAAAAAATTTTGTTTTGTTTCTATATTTATAAATGGGGACTGTCATTATTTTGCGCTGGATACGTGTCATTTTACTTGTATTTGGGACCATAATGTGAGATTTCGTTTTTTCTTCCCGCGAGCACTTTGTGTTGCAGTGTCCTCATGAATGCACATTGCATTTTGAATAATGCTTTGGGCTGAAAGGAGAAAGAGGATTGTGCATTGTGCATGACTTTACCAACTGTGTGGAGTGTGGAATTGGAGTACGTAACTTACTGTTCAAACTTTATGGCAACTTGTCTAATTCATTTGTTAAACATATTTGTAAATGATGGTAGAGTGCTAGATTCATTGTACTGATATGCAGGTTTTCTTATTTTTAATTAATGAAAATGTTTTTTGTTTCTTTTCCCTCATTGTTGCATGTAAAACAACAAATGTTGTTTATAGTTGTAATGTTATTACTAAATAACCTGATGAGAATCAGAGTTAATAATATAACTGATTTATGAGCATTCGAGTAACTTTGTGTACTTTGTAAAATAATTTGAACCTAAATAAATGACTTTCATCCTTTTTGGGGATGTGGCAGCTCTGCGGTCTATGTAGTTTTGCTTTAACTGAGAGTGATCTTTGATTTTCTTCCAAATCCAATCATTACAGGAGCGGGTTGCAGCTTGTTTGCTTAAACTAACAATGCTCTACTCTGTTATAACCAAATATGTTTAGTTTTTTCTGCATCTTTTGGGGTTTAGAGTGAGTAATCTTTTTTTATCTCATCTCAGTATTAATGTTTGAAGTGTATTCAAAGTAGAAACGTAATACAGACAGTTAATATGCCATTAACAAATATACTTACAGATTAAAGTGATTTATCCGTACATTCCATATCAGAATGTACATTTTCTAACATTTCTAAAACTGAACATTGTCAGTGTTTATTATTGGACGATATTAAAAGTGTTCATGGAAGTGCAATTAAAAAAAGTGTTCTAAAGAGAAGGATTTGACAACTATGGTGGGTTTTAGAAAATAAAAAATTCCATTTCAATAAAAACGATTATTTAGACGATTTTGTTGCATTATGGATCGATAACAGTCTTGAATTCTCTAGTACGCAGCCTAATGTTTGTTGGCTGTTGCCTTCGATCAATGCTTTCCAACTCTTCCAAATGAAGCTGGCTGCAGTGCTACCAGAATGCATGGCTAACAAAACTAACAAGCTTTGTGATTTTGTTTTCATGCTCTCTAAATGCATCTCTATCTCTGGATGTCAGAGGTGTAGTATGCATCACGCAGAATTATCCTCATCAAAACACTTTTGGGAAACTGGCTGGTAATATAAAGTATAACTGGTTAGAAAAAATAACTCTTTTTAAATTAAAGACCGCTATTAATTCACTCCATTAAAATAGTGCTCTGGCCCCTTTAAACTAAACCACACCCCTCTCTCTAGGAAAAGCCCAGGAGATAGGCATGCTGGAGGGTCACAGACAGAGGAAGGAGCTCCCTGACTCCTCTTCCTCCTCCTCCTCCTCCTCCTCGCATTCTGCAAGGCAGTCAGCTCAGAGAGAGGAGCAAAATAAAACTACAGGCAAAGGTCAGAAGCCCATTTCATATTTCGTGTGAGATTCCAGCAGCTGGAGCATAATCTTTGTGATACTTAAAAGTGATGTATCTCAACAGAGCAAACTGGAGTCAAGAGGAAGAGAATGACGGTGAAGGGAGAGACCAAAAAGGCCAAAGAGTCCTAAATTTGTCTCTTCATCTCAATTTATAGTACTGATAGTCTGACATACTGTAGCTGTGCATATTCTGTGTTGAGGCTGGAAAAACTCGCTAGCAGTTTTGGTTTTGTTTATTTTATTTTATTTGTTTGGATGCAAAAGTAACATTTATTAGAAGTTTTTTATGCTGATACTAATCGATAACAAATAGTAAATCATCTGCTCTGAAGAACTTTGACTGATTTTAAAAAATCAAAATAAAAACCTGAATTTGAAAAGATTTAATGAAAATCTGTGCAACCAAGCATTTCTCATTCGCATGATCCACGTGGTTTATTATTGAATAAACAAAACACAAGCAACCTACATGGATTTTCAGTAATAAAACCAGAACTGCCTTTGGTTGAATTTATGGTCAAACTTGATAACTCTTAACTCGTTCGATGTAAACACAATGCTAGATGCTTGGTATTTGGTTCAGTCTTGGTTGTTGTATAGAAGCATAGTCATACTAAAAAAATACTAGCCATATTATCAGTTTCAGACTAAATACAACAAATCTGTTAAAACAATGGCTTGTACATGCCATTTTCGTGAAATTGCAGACTCCCTTCTTTCTGGCGATCCCTGCCTTTAGCAGTGGACCCCATTTGCTCCTGGTGAGGAACTTCTCTTTCAGCTCCTGAAAGACTTGGGGGTCGGTCATGTTCCATCTCAATCTTCTGCTCTACAAGCTTTAGCGGGTTGTCTTCCTTTCCCATGGTCATGACGTCTCCTTCAGCCTGAGCAAATTCACAGCACATCCTCAGGCTATGGTCTTTTGTAAGGTTAGATGCCATGCTGAATTTATCATGGTTAAAAACGAGGCAGTGAGGGAGAGACTTACAGTCTTGACAATGACACACACAGTATTAAGGTCCTAGATCACGTTGTTTTCTCAACTCACAACTTTCAATAACGTTTTATGAAGTTTCTATCTACAGAAAGCTTTTTTTCAAAGCTTTTTTGTCCATCACAGCCTTGATTTTATTTTAAAAATTAAATATGGTGCTACACTGCTAAGGTCTATTGGATTCAGAAGAAGATTAAATTAAATTTGGCTATATATGTTTTGTTATCAGATTGGTGTTACCTGTATTTGTGTTTGGTTAACACCCGTTTCAGTGGAATTAACTGATGGATGGTGGACTGAGATGGGTCCTGAATCTCTTCACCTCATTCCCACCGAAAAACCATACTTTCTGTTCACAAGGACATCAAATCTGCTTTAACAACTAGTGGAAAGTGCACTGAAAGGGGTGTTTTTTGGTTGTTTGTTTTTTACATTGAACATTAAAAATATTCATCCTTTTTTAGAGAAACTGTTTTGTAGAGCTCTTCACACAGATCTAATTTCGGTTAGTTCATCATTTCTCAATTACTTTGTGTTCTGTAAAATATGTTTGAGTTTGCTGCTGTTATTTGAAAGCATTTGTTGTTTTACCATCTTCTGCCCTTTGAAAGAGCCCATTATCTTATCTTATTATTGGGTTTGACTGGTTGACCCTTCGACTGAGGAGGCATCTGTTTTGGGAATTCCTTGACTGTAACCTGGTCCAGCCGCTTCATAAACCATGAGGGAAGCCACTCCTCCAGATTAGTGTGAAGTTCAGTCTGTGGAGATCATTGACAATAAACCATTGTTTTTAGGTATTCTTATTGTTCTTATTAGGACACCGTATTAGAGTGTTGGTGTTGAATTTCCTGCATTGCAATCCTCTTTAAACATATTTGTCTGTGCCTCTGCTATGTCACCAACAGCCAATCTAAACTCAAAATACAGTTTGATATGTAATCCAGCATAGTTGACTGTTCTTTTGTATTTAATTCAGAACATGTCTCCTAGCAGGAAGGTTTTCAAGAAATTGTCCTGGTAGTTGATTTCTCCAACCATCATGACAAAGGTCAGCAGCAGTGACAACATCCCTCCACAATGTTGCTGTAAAATAAATTCATACATTAAACTAAAAGACATGAGAGATTAGATCTTTAAAATGTTGTGGCATGCTTGTGTTAAATAATTGTGCTCTGTGGATGTATTGTTAACTGCCATTCCAGCAGCTCACTACCGCTGGAGGTTCATCCAGGAGGCCAGAGCCAGGAACTCTTCACGTTCAGCAGCACCACCAACACCAGGGAACAGATCGCAGCAGCCCTGTCCATGTACATTACATTTATGCATTTGTCAGACACTTTTATCCAAAGCAACTTACTGTACATTCAGGATACAAATTTTTTCTTGTCTAGTATTTGTGTTCCCTTGAGCCTCAACCTTTTTCACTGTTAATGCAATGCTCTACCACTGAGCTACAGGAAGACATGTAGTTGGACAGATCCCGCAAATAATTCAAACGCTTCCAAAAGCAAGACAAAGTTTAAATGATTAGGCATGCTTTAACTTTTAGGTTGCAAAATATTTGCAAGTGCTGAGATTTAAGCGTAGCCGACGTCTGTCAGAAGAGTCAAGATGAGCATCCTCAAAATTAAATTAGGCCTATATTATATTACATTATAGGCTATTATATTTGCACTATTATTACTTTATTTATTAATTTATTTTTATGCCAAGTCGCGTCGCTCTTCTTGTTATTCAACTGACCAATCAGAATTCATATTCAAATTACGTCCAAATTCCGACGGAAAATTATCTAAATGTAATTCGTGTCTTTCCACATATATTTAACAAATAATTATCATCTGGTAACCATTCAAGCTTTAATTATTTTTTTATTGCGACTGAAATTGAAAAGAAATCTGCGAATCTAACGTAGCCTAAACTTAAAAAAACGTCTATTAAGCTTGAGGTAACATTTTACAATAATGATAGAGTTCTTCTAACTTACGCACAGGTGAGTTTGTTTACATGTTTTATAATTATCATTATTCTGTATATATTATGACTCGAAATTTGTTCTGTTGTAGCCTACAGTATTCACAAATGTTGGGTTGATGATTATAACGCGTTGTTAATCAAAAATATCTGCAAGGGATCATCATAGTTATCAACAAATATTTAAAATCAAACCGTTTCCAATGAGTTATTGGTTTGATTGACCAGTCTACATATCAGGCAGATTTCCTCACAGACCGCAATTGTTCATTCATTCCTTTACTTGCTTGCTTACTTATTTGGCTACATACAAGTAAGTTTGGAAAAATAAAGTACAGTAACGTTATATACACACCTGTTGAATCATTTGCAAGATCTCTTTCCCAACTGCACATAGCCTATCTATTGCAAGAACCAAGAGCATGCATGTTGTGATTATATAGGATTGCTTTAACGTTATAGAAAGAGAAGTTGGGTCATAGTTGTTCTTTGCTTTTTTTTTTTTTTGCTTTTTTTTTTCTTGGTGTATACACGTCACAACATAGCCAACTGTATCTCCATTTTTCGATGAATGGCTGTAGTATATTGTACTTTGTACTGGCACGTGCAGACCATGTTGACTGATGTGATTTCATGCAGTGACCAGTGTGGGCTTCAGATACACAATGAGATATGTTAGAGGAAACATCCCAGTGCATACACAGTCATATTGAGCAGATGTGCTTTGATCCCATCTGCATTCCTGTAGAACAGAACGTTCTTTAGCTCAGGATGCTGAGACACCAAACATTTCCAGTTCAGATTTCAGCTGTGTAACTCACCATTTTATCTCCAAATATTTCTTGCATACTGGATGTGTCAGCAAACTGATGCCGTTAAATTTCACCCTAGCCTGTAGCGGAGACAAAATTTCTGAATGTGGCCTTTCGCAATTAACACAATTAGAATATATTTTTAGTTTCGGACTATCATTTAGTGTGTCGAGAGGTTTGTAGGTGTTGTCTTGTTCCAAGGCTGTTTTTTAAAGGTTTTGCATTGGATGCAGAAGCCACCTGAAACTGTACTCAATCTGGAAAACATACAAAGTGTTAGTTGAAGAGGTTGTTAATTTAAGCATCTAGTACAAAAGAAAACTTATGTAGTAATTGGTGCTGTTCACATCTTCTTCTGATTCCTTTATGCAAGTGTATGAAGATGTTGGGGAAATAAGCAGTGCCTTGCTGGTAAGACTATTAAACCCTTAATTTAAGTGTCAGGCTTGAGCAACAGTAAAAACTCACTGTAAAGGACTCCAGAAGAAAATCAGTCATGTCCATGACAATGCAATGTTTTGATGAGTTTGGTTTGTATGTTGTCATCGCCTCTTCACATCTATATTCAACAAATATGAGAAATAAATGAAGAAACTAGGAAACACATTTCGAACATTTCTAGAAATTGGCTGACCTGTTGGTCTTGATCGTGTTGGTGACCTCCTTCCTCTTATTACGTACGGCCTCATGCAAGAAAGAGGCATCATTCTTTTTGAGGATGATCTTGGTCTTACTGCTCTCACATGACCTGCCCTAGCAACCAGATGCAAAGCTGTGTTCTAAAACATGTGCAGTATGCAGTAATATATCATCTTATGTAAGTAGATATCAGTAATATGTAATCTGATGCTAATTTTGTTGCTCAAGAAAAACTTCTTATAATTATAAATGTTGAAAACCATGCATAATTTGCTAATAAGCTTTAGGTTTTTCTGTAAACATTTTACATCTTCATAATTTTTTAGGATTAATTGACATAGAAAGTAAACCAAAACTAAAATATCATAAGATATTTTGAAGTTAAATGAAAATTTGTGATTAAGACTCGTTCACTGCTTGCTAATAATATGATTCGTAAAGAAAAAATATTACAATATTACAAAAATAATACCAAATTAAAGCTAGTGGTCTCAAGCTTTCAAGCTGCATCAAAAGTGTTTAAGTAAATTAGGCAAAGCACCAAATCTCCATCAGTTTTGTTTAGAAGTTTCATGTCAGCAAAATGTCCATGATCTGTGTGTCCTTCAGATGCAGCATGATGAAGGCATGAACATACTCTATAGTTATTAAAACATATACAAATTAATAAAGTATGCATGAAAATATAGCCTTGAGCTATATACAATTACATCTGACATTGTTCAAAAGTCTTGTTTGTTGCCTGATTTAGATTTTACCCTGGACAAAAAGTGAAGAACTTGGAGATACTTGACAAGAACTTGACTAGGAGAAGTGACCTCCACGAGAGGCCAGATACAGTGGGGTCAGTCCTTTCTTATCCCCCACATTCAGCAGTCTGGAGTCTGTCACCATCTCCAGAAGCCTGTGGCATGTGTTGATCCTCCCATATCTCACCAGAAACACAAAATAATGCTCAAAACATATATGTAATTGCAGCTTTCCTTCAGTTTCTTAAAAGGACTGGCAAATGCAATTGCTTTTTAGTGTTTTCTTATCGCCATTTCTGAATCTTTGCAGTAACAGACTTACTCGGATGCCAAATGAATTGCAGATTTCTTCTGTTTGGACTTCTGGTCCAACGAGACCTCTAATCCCAGCATGTTCTTCACAAACTCTGGTATTCCCAGTCTACAGGCTTAATGAAGAGGAGTACAGCCCTCAATATCCTCAGCATTGAGAAGCTCTCTCACTCTATTGTGCTGCAGATAAACCAGTCTCCTTCCTCTTTTTAGTGGAACTACCAGGAGAGGGCAGCAGTGGCTTAAGTTTACGGGTCTTTAAGAAAGTTTGTAGTAATTCAGTAAAAGATGGGAAGTGTCTCGTAAACCCTGTTCGTTTTACCTGCAGTACCCGTGTGGGTACGTTTTTCAGACCCCTTGCTTGCAGGATGGCCAGATGCGAGAAGTTGCATCCGGATTTGTCTTTTTCTTCAGATCAGCTCCTACAAAAAATAATTCTAAGTGTTTCTCAGTGTTATTTCTCATCATTATGTAGAGTATTATAATAAATAAGATATTAAATGTAAGACAGCAGTTCTAAACCTAAAAGGTTTAGACCCATTATCCATCATCTAATTTGGTGTTCTTGTCGTAAAAAAAATGACACCTTTTGGAAATTGGTGTAATGTAAAATCTTGGATTCAATCTTTTTGCTTTCTTTAAATTAACACGTTTTGTATTTAATTTTAGAACTGATGTTCATAGGGCCTTGCTGATGAGAAAAAAACGGAACATAACATAAGGGTTAATATAAGACAAAATAAGATATAAAATAATGATGATAACAAAAATTCTAATTATTATTATAAATAATAATGAAATATTATTATTGATGTTCACTTATTAAGGTTACCATGGGAGAGGAGCAG
Source organism: Carassius gibelio (assembly GCF_023724105.1). NCBI lineage: Eukaryota > Metazoa > Chordata > Actinopteri > Cypriniformes > Cyprinidae > Carassius > Carassius gibelio. The sequence goes on from NC_068397.1 coordinate 18,702,016, forward strand.
ATTGACAGTTCTTCATGCTCCGCAAATTGTTGCCAGAAGAAGTGGAGAATGGCCTTTGCAGTCAACAAAGTCAATGTCAGCAATAATATCCAGCTCTACAGTGATTGCCTGGATTTCATGTTTAATTTTACAAGCATAGTTTCTTCACTTACAAACACCTGCAGTTTCCATAGCTGTGAGATAAGGTACTCAGAGAGTTCAAAATGATCAAAAATGGCTGCTCTGCAAATGTAAAGTAAATAAGGAGAGATATCTCAGATATGTTGATTTGTTTATTTGAGACAAGTTGCTATTTAAACCCAAGAGTGTAATAATGTCAAATACACTGTATATCTCTACCAATGAGAAACACAGATGTGGGCAATAATATAATACGGTAAGAGGCTGAATTCTAATATTAATAGTGTATGATGCTGTGAGCAGGCTGACCTACCTCTAACAAAAGTTTTTTGAGAAGGCTGACCACCACATGTAGCGTGGACAGTTGACTGCTGTTTCGGATGTTAGGATCTGCTCCCTGCGTCAGAAGCACAGAGCAGCTTCCTGGCTGGTCCTTCTGCACAGCCCAGTGAAGAAGTGTGTTCTCTTCCTCATCCCTGGCATTGAAAAATAAGATTTTTAGTTTTTAGCTTCTTTACAGCAATATTTAACATTCATAGTTTGTCATTAATTCACGTTAATTCAAACTTAATAAATGTCTAAAGGTGTGGGTCTGTGTACCTTGTTTTCCAGTGAACTATACTCTTAGTCTGATGATGCAAAAGTGTCCCATGGATGTGGCATAGTGCATTGGGCTTGCGCCGATGTTGTCACGTAAGTCCAGGTACCTGGTGTGCTTCTCCAGAGCGACTACATTTCCTTTCTTAGTCCACTAAGTTTAAAATTCAGTCATGAAAAATGTTAGAGCACCTGCACAAGCTGTCATCTCACAGTACTATCAGACGGGGGAAACTAAAGGCATGGCACAAGATTTTCTCTGAAAAGTTATCAAATATTTTGTCCTGCATTTTATGTCCTGTACTATTTTTTTTTAGGAAGGACACATTATGTTGAATAAGAATCCTGAAAAAATATGACTATTTCCACAAAAATATAAAGCAGCGCACTTGATTTCAACATTGCAATAAGCACAAAATAAGCATATTAAAATGATTTCTGGTGGATCATGTGACACTGAAGACTGCAGTGATGGCTGCTAAAAAAATCAGCTTTGCTATTAAAGATAAAATTAGATTTGAAATATAATAAAACTTCATGTTATTTTAAATTTGTTCTTGAATTTTAACGTAACAATATACATTTCAACATTTTTACTGTTTTTACTGTATTTTTGATCAAATAAATGCATCCTGGGTGAAATTTCAAAATCTTGCTGACACAAAAACTTTTGAGCGGAAATGTATAAGTATACTTTCTGAATAAATGTGAGTGAATTTTGATAAGCAGAGTTCCTCAAAAACATTTGCTTTCATTTCCAGCCATCATGCTGTCATATGACTGTTGTCTAGATTTTGACTAAGTTTTGGAGATATGTGTCATTTCTGTGTTTTTTTTTTTTTTTTGTCATCCTGCAAGTAAACTATGAAAAACGAGATCAGGTGCCATATGTTATTAAAAAACACACATTTCATTGCCTTTCAAACACACAAGCTGTGGTTTTTCGCTATCAGTGAGTGGGTTTTTATAGTGTGGTTAGATGTGTGCTGCTTATCAGATTACTCTGTTTCACTAAGAGAGAGAGAGAGAGAGAGAGAGAGAGAGCGATATAGCCCTTACTATTCTTCTGATGCAGACAACTGGTTCCTAATGAGCCTTTCGGGTAATTCAATAAATGAAGCATTACTTGTGAGATTTGTAAATATCAATCAAGGATTCAGGAGTTAAGAGGTTACATATTACCATCAGAGTGGTCCATTTCAGGCCCAAGATCATTTCCTGTGAGTACTAAAGAAGCATAAACCCCTGGCTATGTTCATGGGCCATTACTGCTCATGAAGATAATTATTTGTGAGCTGTACGACTCAAGCCTGGCAATACAACATTGTATCTCCATACAAAATATGACAAAAACTTGTTTCATACAAACATTTTATAAACTAAGTAGCATATGGTTAAATCCGTAATAGACTTACAGTCACTACAAACATGTCATTTGGAGCAGAACCAACCAATCATATAAGGATTTGTTTTATTGATAAAACAAACAGCTCATGTCTAATCTAATTATGAGCATGTGACGTTTAGTAACATGTTAGTTATTGCCTGTTATGCCCTCCTCCATCTCTGCCGGTCCTGCGCCATCTTCTCCAAAGTGCCCCAAGACTGCTTCATGTCCTTCAGTTCACCTTCTATAGTTCACCGTCGGGTGTTTCTTCAGCCTTCCTTTCTTGCGCTTTCCATCAGGGGTCCAATGGAGGTCAATTTTGAGGATGGAAGAGTTATTTCGCCTGATGGTGTGTCCAATCCATCTCCAGCTTCTTCTCATCAGTATGGTGGCCATGTCTTCTTGATGGCATCAAGCGAGTAGTTCTCTGTTGGATATTGTCTGTGGCCAGAATATACAGAGGATTCTTTTGAGGTTTTTGGTGTGGAATGTGGAGAGCTTGCTAAGATCCCCCACTGTCAATCTCCAGCAATCTGCTCAATAGAGGAGGGTTGACAGCATGCAACTCTGGTAGAATCATACTTTGGTGTGATTTTTGTACTGAGACGACTTCCAGGCGTTGTTGAGCTGATCTGGCGACGTTCCTGGCTTTGCTGAGTCTGTTTTGGATGTCAGTGCCGGCACCTCATGCCTCACCACACTACCGAGGTACGTAAATTCATGGAGAGATTCACTCCATCATGTGATTGGTGCGGGGTTGGTGACGTTGAGGGTCATGAGTCATGACTTCAGTCTTGGTCGGGCTGATTCTCAGGCCTACCTGCTGAGCGAAGAAACTGAGAGTTACCTAAGCAACAGATCCCTTGACTCCATATAGTCCAATACAGTTCAGTTTCTTTTCATTGTAAGATTAAAAGGTATTGTATAATGTTTAATAGTTAGTTACATGATATTTCTTGGTTTTATGATCTGATCTTATCTTAATTGTAAACATTTGCAGATAGATGATGAGAAAAACAATAAGCTAGTTTTATTTTAATCTAACGATTTAATGGTGGAAGACATACATTGTATAAAGTATTTTTGCAAATAAAACCAATATTATTGGATTACATTTAACAGTGAAATACAATAGAATTGTAGTCTTCCTATTTAAAAATGTCTTTTTTTTTATTGTGTAAAAAAAAAAAATACTCATGCACAACTTTATATAGAGGCTTTTGATTCACTGCCATTATTTTTGTTCTTCCTAATTTAAGAACATTTTTCACATACATCAAAACATTTTCTTGGAAAATATATATATATATATATATTTTATATTAATAAAGTATAAAATGCATATTTGTGTTTTTACAGGGTCCAAGCCTGTGGAAAATATTAAGTATCAAGACTACCATCCTGACACATGGCCTCCGGGGTTGAGGTTCTGAGGGACTCTCGCACACCAGCAGATTTTGAGAATAACTGAGGAAGTGCCATCAGAGGACAGACCTCTCAATGGGATGAACCACTGCCAGATACTATAGCTGGGATGGCTGACTTTGGGAAATTGGTTTAAAATAGCAGGACCGATGGAAAGAATGGGGCTCTAATCATGGCAGGACAAGAACAAGCACTCAGCTCTAAATCAATAGGGACGGTCCTCCTGAGACAATCCAGCACCTAATAGCAGGATGCATGATACAGACAGGATCTGGATGGACTTCTGGCACATCCGAATTTTACATGGAAGCATTAGAAATCACAAATCACAATCATGTTTTGATTTTAAATTAATTCATCATAATTAGAATTTTAAACTAATTACATTAATTTGATGGTATTTTATGGATGTATAGAGTACCGTGCAACTTTAATGTAATATACATTTTAAAATTTATATTTACATCACGTGTTTCATGCCGACTGACCTTGTTTTAACTAATTACAGTCTCTCTCTCTCTCTCTTCAGAGACGTGGTGGTATTGAGTTACACTCCATAATCTCTGATTTTATTTCAGAGCCTCATCGATGTGAGAGCTTTGGGTCAAACTTCACCACCTCATGGGGCTCTACTGTTACAAATGCAGTAGGTTTGTCTCTCTAGTTTGTAACAATCAACACTCAAGATATTATGGTTTTTGCATCTTTTTTATAGCATTGTTGCATTACTGATGTACGGTTTGAGAGAGGGAGGGACTGCGACCTCAGACCAGCGACCATCTGCCTGAAAGTTCTGTTCCAGTGGCATTAGTGGCACAATGTAGAAAGCATTAAACTGTTTCTGGTCTCTAATAGCATTGTCGTTTGAGGCAAAAGAATATACATATGTATTTTTTTATTATTTTTTTATCTAATATATTTGATTAAAAAAGTTACCCAGTTAGACTTCAAAAATAAACACCAAATTGAAAAATAACCTTAATATTACACTTTAAGTGGCCTGATTTATTTTTTTTATTTAATTTTTTATTTTTTAAGAAAGAAGAAGGGACGAAAGACTGTAAAAATATATTATTTTAGATCTAACCATAAAATGTAACCAAAAACCAAAAAAGAAAAAACACGTGCATGATAACAAAAATAATACGAAAAAAAAAATTAAGTAAAATATAATCATTAATGATTTGCTATGCAGGGACTCCTGGAAATGTATTTTTTTCTGTTTTTGTTTTTATTATACTTATAATAAAGGTAACTACAAGGTGGCTTTTAGAGTTTGTTCACTTATAACAGAAATGTAAAAAACCCTGTTTTTTATTGCATTTTACAGCACAATGACATCCTGATTTTAAACCACTGATTTATATAAATCTTTTATAGATCAATGTTAAAACATGTATAATAATAATATCTTTTTTCGTCATGCTAAGATAAGTGTACCAATAACAGGTAGAGAAGTAAAAACTGTAGCATTTATACAATATTTTTTCTGTATTTACAAAGTCATTAACTTTGAAATTGAAAAACATTGCACATTTTGAATTGTATTTTAGCATGACACTTGAAATACGTTCTTCTCTCTTAGCATGACCTCTCAAAACTTTGCACTTGACCTTCAGTAGCTGTGAGTGTTTGGCTTGCAGGTCTAAAAACATATCCTCTGTATTTTTAATGAATTTGCTGTTATTAGGAGTTTCAATAGGTCCACAAGAAGGAGGAAGTAGAAGGAGAGAGTCTCTCTGTTGACATGGGCACGGGTATGAATCCCAAAGGAACAATTGTCCCACTGAGTTAAAGATACCCAGAAGAATGCTGACATGAAACAATGCGTATGTATGTAGTGCAGGGAGTAAAGGGGTGAGAAATTGCAGAGATAAAGAAGGATCATATCCCCATCCAGTGGCCAATTGAAATACAACACTTTCCCCCATTGAGTCTTATTATTACAACTAATGATCATAATAGAGGTATTGTGTGTAACTCATTTAAAGTTCTCCAGAGAGGAGTTTGATTTTGCCATCTCTTAGTTTTTAGATCAGTGTCAAAGTGTCTTTTACAAGTCCCTAGCTATCTAAATCTTATAATCTTTCCAATGAAGTGATCCCTGATTAGGCTCTATAGTGCAATCTTAAATATCATCTTAAATGGCACGGAACTGATATCAGGTTCCTTGATATGCTCTATATTAACCCTTTTCCAGATGTGGATCATCGTGTTCCATTGTGTCATGTCCCCACCTCGTTTGAACTGGCCATGAGAGAGCTAGAGATCAGTGACACTGACTTCTGTATGGGACGGAGGGATCTGATGCTGCTGCTATCCTCGGTGATGTATAGCTCAATCCAATTAGGCTTCACCTCCGGACTCACTGTGATGCAGCGCGCGGCGCGAACGCTCGTGCTCAGTCGCTGCTCCGCCGAGCGCTGCGTTTGACTGTCTTTACGCGCGCCGCTTTCCACTTTTTCAACACACTATCATGGCTTCGTGGCGAGAATAATCAACAGTTTTGAGCTTTGGTCCAACTTCGTCTTTGTGCTTAATTCGCGCGAGTTGTTTGTGAGATTTGGTCCATACAGAATGAAGAGGAACGACTGCCCCCTCAGAATGGGTACCACTGACGCCTCACTTCCCTGAATTGATGGAGGGTGCAATAAGAGGCTAATTGACTTCTTTTTGGTTGTAGAGGTAAAGGAACAAGAGGTGAACGGTGGGAAGGTAAGGTTTCGCATCTTTCATTCGCTTTAAACGCTTTAAATAGTTGTGCGTAAGATTGCACTGTTTTCTTCAGGCACAGTAAACTCCACAGACAGGCATCCATGCCAGAGCACTACAGTTCTGCTGCTCTCAGCGTGTCCCAGCTATTTAGACTTCACTCTCACAAATAAAGGCTCGTGACAGAAAAAAATAGCTTTGCTGCTTGATGTAATTAGTTTTACAAAAACTTCGACCTCGACTTTTGTTTTACGCCAAAAGTGGTTCATGGTTATCTAATAAGAACCTTGGTGTAGAAGAGTGTTTGATCAGCTGTCCTGAGACAGGTGCACTGGAAAGTACAGCCTCTACCTTCCTGATTTAAGGATTAGTCTGTTATGAACGTTCCTGAACAGCTTGACATGCAAAGTTTGTGAGGGGGAGACTCAAATTTGACGCGAAGGCTGAATAGTTTCTTAATATTTAATTAGTGATGTCATTTTTATTTTTTTTAGCTGTGTAACAAACTTGTCTCTCCTCAATATTTTTGTGTTTCTCTTGACTATTGATCTCGTGCACCGTAACATGGTTAAAAAGAAGAGTTTATAGAGTGAGTTTGGTAATATCAGGGCACAACAATTTAACCTTGTGGGGATAAAGCATAAAGCTGCGGATATATTATGGCAGGGTGTTAATGCCATGCTAACTAGGGGGCATTATAGTTTTGATACATCGCAGTGCTGCAGCATTATGAAATGTTGGCCTATATAGTTTCCTCTCTGGTTGGGAGTTTTAAATAGCCGGCTGTTACGAAGTCTTTTAAGAGCAGGAAATAGAAGCCCGCTAAATAGTCCTGCCGGGATTTATCATCAAGACATTCTTAAATACTCAATCGCATTACCTTCTGTCCTCAGAGCCAAAAGTAGCCTACTTGACATCCAATGCTACACAAGAACATTTCAATTGTCGTTGAATTGTCATTGTTGAATTTACATGAATAATAATAAATACCATGTTTCTTGGATTTTTTTGGGGGGGGATTGTAAATTTGCAAACAAATAAAAACAAATATATTAGCTACACATTAACCCCTTAACTGACTGACAATGTCATAGTCATGTCAAGCGGAATAATAATAATAACAATATAAGGATATTTTCGAGATTTGTATTAATTTTTTTTTTTTTTTTTTTTGGTCATCGTCTTGAATATCAAGACGTTTTCTTAGTGTTACTCCAAAACATGCCTCCACATAAAAATGTCAGAATACGCTATTTAAAAATTAAAGTAAAATGTAAAAAAAACTTAATGACCTTGACACACACAGTTTTTCTTGTCACATGTCAACAAAATGGCCTCCTGCATGTAGTTATGCTATACATACGTTTAATTATTGGATAAAACATATTCAGATATTATAATATTTTAAAACAAAGTTATTCCAGGACTTACTTTTAGTCTTAAATAAACTCTGGACAGTTACACAACCTAGACATATTATAACACTTTTTATTCTAAGCTGAGAACATGTTTACACCGTATTCTGCATGATTTCATTGACCCCATTACAGCAGAACTACTGAAGTCCTGGGCCCTTGTTAAGATTCCTCCTTTCATAATCCTCTACTTTCTAAAAACTGGGTGCTTTGGAGACTTGATTTAGCCTTCAAAGTTTGTTGCTTCATTAATTTTTGGAGCATAAAATAGGGTCATTATAGTGTTGGAGTTCTGAATGCATTGAATTCCGTAAATTTTTATTTTTACTGTATTAATGGCTTTATTTAGAACTCTTTTTTTCTAATCACATGCCTGTGCTTTATCACAAATATTATTATTTATTATTTATTTATTATTATTTTTTTATTATTATAATTTTTCTGTTACATGATAAGATGTCTTGAAATGTCTGTGATTTTCAGGTGCAACCATGGAGGGCCTTGTCTGAGGTGGATTCATCATAGTACTCCTAACTGACATCTGAATCAGCATCACATCTGAGTAGTAGCAGTCATGACTGAGAGGGCAAACTTCGGAGCTCAGAGGGTCTCACAGCCACAGGGCTCACTCCCGCCAGAACCTATCGACATTATCCGGACAAAAGCCAGATCCAGAAGAGTCCGGATCAATGTGGGAGGGCTGGTCCATGAGGTGCTATGGAGAACCCTGGACCGACTGCCACGAACCCGTCTGGGGAAACTCAGAGACTGCAATACCCATGAAACCTTAATGGAGATCTGCGACGACTACAGTCTTAATGATAATGAGTATTTCTTTGACAGGCACCCAGGTGCCTTTTCCTCCATTTTAAACTTTTACCGGACTGGCAAGCTACACATGATGGAAGAGATGTGCGCTCTGTCCTTTGGTCAGGAGCTTGACTACTGGGGGATCGATGAGATCTATCTGGAGTCGTGTTGCCAGGCACGGTACCATCAGAAGAAAGAGCAGATGAATGAAGAGCTGCGGAGAGAGGCTGAAACTCTCAGGGAGAAGGAAGGAGATCAGGTGGAAACGGGCTGCTGTCCAGATAAAAGGCAGAAGCTCTGGGATTTGCTGGAGAAACCCAGCTCTTCTGTAGCAGCCAAGGTAGGGCAAGCACGTGGCCTGCACATACACAGTACAAAATATCAGCCTGTATCCACACTCATTTATCTAGTTATCAGCCAGAATAATTATTAATTTATGATATTTTCACTTAGGATGCTCCATTTGAGCATCTAAGAGAACATTAGATCAACAAACTAGCACTTGAAAAACTAGCACTGAAAAAAATGCTGAAGAGAGTTAGCCCAAATCTTCAGTTTGAAATGAATTATTAATTTGTCTTACAATGACTAGGGTAAAATTCAAGGGTAAAGTTTGGACTGCAAAATTCTGAGAGTGATGCCAGCAGGGATATGATGAAATATGAAACCCAAAGATGAATTTATAAATACACACAACTCATATGCATTTCCCCGGCTGTCATGATTGACATATTAGCCAAGGCTATTATGCCACAAAAGAAGAGGCATATTTTTTTGTGGTGTATAGCTTGCTAGAGGGAAGATTTATGCTCCTGCATGTCAGTGTGAAACTATTTTGGCTGCATTTTTCATCAGAGATGTTGGCTATTGCTCTTTATTTTACCGATGTGATGAGATGCTGCACGGATGAATGATATGCGCATGTGTAACTCAATTAAGAATGATTAAGAATGAGTCAGTAAAACAAAAACACTGTCATGGTCTGTTAAAGTTAAAGACGGTGCTTTAAATATCTCTCATTGTGGATTTAAGTAAGTTTTGATTAATTATGTTTTCTCACATATTAGTAGATCGTCCCGGTAGAAAGTTGTTGAGAATATTAAAATGCTTTTTCACAGCTGCTCAGTAGCTTTGTCTCCACTCACAGCCCAGTCCCAATACACAGATCGCTTACTTCCCAGAATAAAGACAGGGGAAGCAGTCAGAAGAGCCATTAGTGAAATGCTTTAATGTACAGGACTTTTTTTTCTTGCCCTTTGGCTCTCAAGAAAAGAGGCTTTCCAAGGGGTAAAAAAAAAACCAGAAATGAAATAAGCTGACAAATATATTTGATAAAACTGACTAGAATCCTAAACAAAATTGCATTTTGTGCCATAATAATACATAATAGTAACAATGTTAGCATTTTAATTATGATGACTAACATTCTCATTAAGTTGATCAATCATATGTAAAATGATTATAGATTATATTTAAAGTTTTTTAAATATTTTTTATGTTTTAAAATATATTAAAATCACATTATACTTTTATTCCATACATTTAATTTACAACATTTGAAGCAGAACACTGAACTCAAAGTGTATTTACAATTAAAGGCTGATGCTGTAGGTCTTAAAAAGAAGGTTGAAATAAAGGGAAATTGACAAAACTCTAAGTGAACTCTAAGCATCAAATTAAACTTTATCCACATGTTTTCTTGGGCACATTTGTTTAACAATTGATACCTGACCAGAAAGGACGAGGTATATCATCATCTCACTCTGATTTACATTGGCATTATGTGTGGTCACTGGTAGTGGGACTGGGCAGGTGGAGTTGCACATACTGCTCTCAGAGAGGAAGATGTAGGTTGAGTCCCTGCCACTATGATTTGTTGCCAGTCAGTCATTTGAGTGAGTCAGCACAAACACACTGCGTCCATTCAGCCTACACCTATCGGCTATAATGTCTGCTCTGACAGGCCAGAAGCAGCTGTGTATTGCCGAAATCACCTTCAGCATAGTTCAGTTTGTCATATCACCATTGTTCACTGAAAGAATTGGTTTGAGATGAAAAAATAATAATTTGCAGGATTGAAACAAGCCTATTTAGAAGTTATGGTATTGCATGTGCTAACAATATATGGCAGTATATTAAATAACAAAGCATTTCTCTTCAGTAAACTGCACTTTACTGTGGCTCTGAATTTTTGAATGCTTGGGTCTGGGTTTTAGGGAGGACAAATCAAACCCCTTAACATTGCAGGGGTCCAGTCATAATTAATGGCATGTGAGCTGCAAGATTAATGGGAAATAGTTCCTAACCTTGATCTTCACCTTAATTTCTGTGCGCTCAGTTGGTTTGGTTATTGGACACTGGCTTTTGAGCAGGACGTGACTGGTGAGCTACAGAGGAGGTATTTCCCAATGCATGTTGATGCATATTGCAGCAGAATATTACCAGTAATGCACAGTTCAAGGAAATGTATTTTTAGTTTTAAAAATGTCAATATATGGTTTCAGATATCAAAATAGATTAAGAAATTTACTTCGTGAGGTAAGAAAATACATCCAGTTGAAATGTGTGATTCTTATGTGTCCATTTTTTTCGAAATTGAGATTTATACATCATCTGAAAGCTGAATAAATAAGCTTTCCATTGACGTATGTGTATTAGGATAGGGCAATATTTGGCCGAGATACAACTATTTGAAAATCTGGAATCTGAAGTTGAAAAAAAAAAATCTAAATACTGATAAAATCCCCATTAAAGTTGTCCAAATTAATTCTTAACGATGCATATTACTAATCGAAAATTAAGTTTTGAAATATTTTTACAGTAGGAAATGTACAAAATATCTTCATGGAACATGATCTTTACTTAATATCCTAATGATTGTTGCCGTAAAAGAAAAATAGATCATTTTGACACATATAGTGTTTTTTTTGGCTATTGCTAAAAATATACCTCAGTGATTTAAGAATGGTTTTGTGGTCCTGGGTCACAATATATGTTTGGGATAAATGCAAATGCAATTATTAAATATATTTTGGACAAACCTTTCGTTTTTGTTTTTTTTTAGAATTATTGACAAAAATGAAGAAAATTGAGTAACTAAACCTAAAAACTAAATTTATGTAATTAGTTTGAACTATATTACCAATAAACTTTGAAATTTTAATATAGAGATTTTTGCTTAATTGTTTAGGATGGACTTCTTAGCCGTTACATGCTCTGCTGAGCTCATTAAATTATTTAAGAAAATGACAATGTGTTTATCCTTTCAAGGACTATCAAATAAGCTGTTAAGATTTCTATCAAGCTATAAAAGGGATAAGATAAAGTGATAAAGTGAAGATAAAGTGAACAGTGGCTAGTTTAGCGGTCAGCACATACCGCTCTCTGTGAGGCAATGGAGACTTAATCTCCTTTGGTGATTTACCTAGTCTGCTCCTACAAATAGACTGAGGGCCCTGGCTTGTCTGGCTTATGGCTACAGTGTTTAATGTGGTCACGTGTTTAGCCAGAGCAGTTAATCAATTAGTGAAGGCAGTTTTTCACCCTGCGGAAGTTATTAAGAGCAGCAGGGGACGTGGACTTTTCCGCGCTCTTTCAAAATGCCAAGTCAAGAATTGTGAAACACCTGGGTAGATGAACTTATTTTAATAAGCATTTTAACCAGCCATTTTCTTGTCTTACATAAATTGTTTTACCATCTCTATGGTTTGATGTGCTGGCTGAGGAGTGAGCTATCTAGTGAATTTAGTTTTTTTCTTCTTGTTTAACGGTTCCATTTCCCATTTACTCTGCATATCTCAGAGGACTTGTGTGGTGTGAGTCCTCTCAAAAGGTCAGAGGACTCTAACCCTTTCCATCACATGGCCAGGCCCGGCTCCTTTTAAGAGCTTGTCTGTCACATTACCTCCATTGGTTTTGTAAACCTCCTGAGCCTTTAGTAAGCAATGCAAAGAGACATCATACGGTATAACAATGGATGAGGGTATTAGTACCTCAGGAAATGATACTGGTTGAATTTGCACTTTCATGTGCCTCTCATATTAGATGTTTTGATCATTTGAGTTGGTAGTCAAGCTATTATTTTCTAGCCTTGGCTAAAAATAAAGAAAGAAACAAACAAAAATGTATTTCCTTACTACCAAGAATCTTATACAGAATTTTTACTAGTGTAAAATGTAGTGCCTTAGATCAGCCTTTTACAAAGGAAATATGTCTTTTTATTTTTATTTTATATTCCAACAAAGAAAGTGAGTTATACTGTGGAGCGTCTCTCTTCTGAGTGACTATTTTATGACTAAGATTAGTTAATTTAACATAACATGCTTTTAATATTTTTTTATAAAGCAGTAAAAATAATACATGACAAATAACTAAAAGGCATAAATATTTATTTGTTTTTCATATGAATTGCAATTTAAAAAATAAATCTCAAATATATTTTTACGTAAAATTTGTATAGCATTTTTATGAATCTTGGAAAGAACTGTACTTGATATTGTGAGACATCCTATCAGATATCTTTATCTGTAAAGAGGTGTTCACTGCAGATTGTTTTGATGGGATCACTGTTCCTCTGAAATGTCTGTGGTGTGAATAATTTATGTGTATTTACAGTAACTGATCGTGACATGATACTTTGCTCTCAGCTCTGTGGACAGAGTGGAAATTCTCTGTGCCAAGCACTTGAATGGGGAAGGGGGAGAAAGGGAAAAATAAGGAAAAGCTATTTGTCTGTGGTGGTTTTGTTACTAAATAAAGAAGCCTGGGTTCTGGCTGAGACTCTGGGTGCAAGGAGATACCCGGTGAATTCCCCTCTCAGTAGGGTGGCCATATGTGCCGTTCATATGGGACACATCCTTGACAGACTTTTTATATTGCTTAAAACATTCAAAGTAGTTAACAATAACATGCAGGTATTTTAGATAATCGACCAATCGTTGCGCGTGAGACAGTGAGATCTACAGGGAATGATCTAAGTGATATAAAATACGCACACGTGTTTGTTTGTTCATTCGACTTGAAGCATTGCTGTGCAATGTACTTATAGAGTGAAGATGGTAAATTGATCTCCTTTTATGATTATTATAGAGTAAGAACTATTTTCATATGCATAATATGATTTAAAGAGACAGATGAATGTTTAAAGGGATAGTTCACCCAAAAAGGAAAATTATGTCATTAATAACTCACCCTCATGTTGTTCCAAACCCGTGAGAACTCTGTTTATCTTCGGAACACAGTTTAAGATATTTTAGATTTAGTCCAAGAGCTCTCAGTCCCTCCATTAAAAGTGTGTGTATGGTATACTGTCCATGTCCAGAAAGGTAAGAAAAACATCATCAAAGTAGTCCATGTGACATCAGAGGGTCAGTCTGAATATTTTGAAGCATCGAAAATACATTTTGGTCCAAAAAGAGCAAAATGTTTCTGAACATGGACAGTATACTGTACACACAGCTTCAATGGAAGGACTGAGAGCTCTCAGGCTAAATCTAAAATATCTTAAACTGTGTTCCGAAGATAAACAGAGGTCTCTATCCCTTTAATGTGGCATGTAACTCTATATACTTTTGATTTAATATAATTATATCTCAAGCATATGTGACCCTGGACCACAAAACCAGTCATAAGAGTCTGTAAGTCATTAAACTTTCCATTGGTTTGTTAGGATTGGACAATATTTGGCTGAGATACAACAATCAGAAAATCTGGAATCTGAGGGTGCAAAAAACAAAACCACAAAATATTGAGAAAATCACCTTTAAAGTTGTCCAAATGAAGTTCTTGGAAACACACATTACTGATCTTTGCAATTTTTTTGAAATTGATTTTTTTTTTTTTAAATTTACAAAATATCTCAAATGAATATGATCTTTACTTAATACCCTAATTATTTTTGGCATAAAAGAAAAATCAATAATTTTGACCCTTACAATGTATTTTTGGTTATTGCTACAAATATACCCCAGCGACTTAAGAGATTTTCTGGTCCAGGGTCACATATGTTAATGGTTTCAATTACATTTATATTAATACTGTTTTTCAAAACAATTGAACACTTCATTTAAAAAACAAACAAACTATTTTTTAACTATATAGTAAGCCTATATGTTCATATAGTTTGACTAAATCTGTAAAGAAATGGCAGAACATTTTTCTGGTTCAGTTATTAAATCCATGTGAGAGTTTAGACAAAGGTTAAAACTATGAAATTCAAAGCTGAGATATCCGTAAATGAGAATAGACATCTCTGAATTGAAAGTAATTGTCCCGTTATGTAATCCAGTGCTTTGAAAAGATAGGGCTGAGCTTGTGACCCAAAGGGAGCAAAGTACTGTACATAGGCTCATCGTGGGCGTTGAACAGTGGAACAAGTCCTTTGGCCTTTCTGCCAACTCAGAGAAGTTTCCATCCCTCACAATGTCACACAGTTATGTGGTTAAGCCTGAGAAACCTAAAGGGATTTATCTTTAATCGGAGTAATGAACAAACAAAATAGCTACAGTTCCACCTTTGATTCAACTCTGATGGATAAAAGCCCAAGTTATAGACATGATCTGATCCTATAATTGAAGCTTCATTGAGGGTTAAAGCCAATTATTAATGTAGCGCGCTATGTATATCAGTAGTGTATCTAGCATTTTTGCAGCATGTATGACCTTGTCATGACTTGAAATTACTTCATTTTTGTATGAATTTCATTACAGCAATAACATTTTTAATGCTTTCCTTATCCTTACTCCTTAAAGTCACTGCATACATGGAAATGTTCAAATGCATATGCAATTATATACAAAAAAGGTTTGTGCTACACACAGATTAACTTTAGATATTTAATAGTTTGAGTTTAACAATTGGAAAACTTTTAAAGGGTGTCTCAAAGACGGTTATTAACTTTGGTGTAACAAAGCTCCTTTTCCAATGTCAGAGGTGCACAAGATTATGAATCTGCCAGACAGTCTCAGTTTAAGCCATGAAAGCATTGCCAACAAAATGATGTTTTTACATGAAAAAACTGAAAGCTACTAGACAAAATAATTTCATTCAGTCAATAGAAGAATATTACATTTTATATCAGAATAGTCAATGGAAATATTAAGAGTATAAATCAAAGCTAGAGTTATTAAAATGCTGGATGTTTAACAAATATTATAGTTGAGAAATACAGTGATATTTTTGAAGAAATTATATTTCTTTGAAAGCTTAATTATGAAGGACTGATGCTTTTAAGGGGAATGTACGCATGGAAGATTTCCTCCCGTCTTTTCATATTATAATCTATATTGACCTTTGGGTCAGTGATGAAGTAACTGGATTTGTTTTTCATTGTTATGTGTCTCAGAACTCAGTTTAGGTCATTACGGTGTAATATATACGCACAAACATAATAGATATCAAGTAATATATACATAAATGCACACACATACACATTTTTTGTATATTTACATTTTAACATTTAAGACAGCCAGGTTTTGTATAAGCAGATAAGATCTCATGCTGTTGTGTTAATGATGCTCTTTCTTAAACAATCTGTGTGCTATTCATACAGTGTGACAACAAAATTCATGCTATTAGCTCCACCTACCCAACCCACGAGAGCTAAAACCCTGCCACGGGCAGGAGCACTGCCAGTCTTGTAGGATAAGACTTAAAGTTTTACCCTCTGAGTTCATCCTCACCTTGAACCTAGTTGTGATTTCCATTCTGTGAAATGCTTTTTGGGGAACAAATGTTGGACAAATTCTCCTAGATCTACTATGAGAGCAGATATCTTAGTGTTAAAAATAGCCAGTTGCAGTTGGACAGACTGAACAGCAGGCTGTACACTGTGTTTAAGTAGAGGTTGCCTGCCTACCCCACTTGTGCTGCTGAATATTTTGCATGCGAGTAAGTGGTAGGCTGAGGGCTAGCTTGTAAATCACAAACAGTCATCAGAGCCATATTACTGACTAATCACTATAATCACGACCCCCTGCTTCCTCCCACCCCCGTGCATGCAAAGACACTGTCAAACACAGAGCAGTCATCTTACTATCTTGTAGCTCAGCTGATTTCATGCGTGATGGAACCTCTATATGTTTTGCATGTTCACAGACACTCCATTGCGCATTATAGAGGAGCTGGATAGTGTGTCTCTTACTCAGCAAAAGCTACTTGATAAATGTGGAAGTTAAGCCCCAAATTAACCTATCCTATAAAAAACACAATCAAACAGATCTCATGACACTCCTTTATAAATAACCCTTCAGTATCGATCAAGACATTCTTGGGTTTCCAGACAGAGTTTCTACTTCCTCTTATGGCTATAATGATAACAGTGTTCTCCAGAAATAATTTAACCTTCACTTCCTCTCAGGAAGAGAGGCGTCTTCTGGGACACTTTGAGTTTTACACTGCCTTCAGTTGAAACATCAAATGATGACTGAAATTATCTCAATCCTAGTTTGTTTTAATTTTATTTTTTCCTCCCTTTTGACAGTAAGGTGTTTCTCAAATAGTTAAACGGAGAGAAAACAGCCCTATCAAGCAATAGATGCCAGGATTGTTTGTGCAAACAACACACCCTACTCTAAGGGAAGAGCTGAAAGCTTGCCCTGTTGTGATTGTTTCTGAGAGAACACATTACTGAGTCATTCGAGCCTCCAACCAAGGTTTGTAGATAAAAGAAGATGGATTTAACACTTTAACTCCTGAATCACAGGCCTTTTGCAGGATTAGTGGTTTGAGTTAAGGAGCTGTCCATGGTGCTGCTCTGAAACATGAATCAGCATTACCAAATATTCATTAGTTCTTTCCAGAAAAAAAATTCTCATTCACATATATATATATTTTTTTTCTTCTTTTTCTTCTCCCATTTTTTATTTCGTAGAAATATATTTCATGTTCTTGATATCCTGGTTTTCCACTTTTTTCAATACAGGTAAATCCACCTCACCCTGAAGATTAAAAGGCAAATCCTCATGTTCAGCTAGATTGCTTTCAGTTAACAGTATTTCCATAGAGATATTATTTGTGATTATTTTCAGATCTTTTTTTAATTATTATTTGGCCAAACTCACCATAAAATTCAGATGTTCCAAGGACCAAAGCAGCTTAACTCCACATTATAGTAGATTCCTTAACCAGACTCAAATTTAATTTCACACATCCTTTACATCATGTACATTGTTAGTCTCTTGGAATTGTATGCATTCGATATGAGATACTGCAACTCCATGAAAAGGGATAAAATATAATGTAATATTATACAATGAAGACAAATATGTATTGATTTATGTGTTTATTATATGGTTTCAATGCAATTCTTGATTCTGGTCTATAGTACCATCTACTGGTCAGATGAAATGCAGTGTTTCAAAATTATCTGCTCATCCGAGTAAATGAAATTCGCTCTACTTTCATGTCTCTTTTATCACTCCATATACATTCAATCTCTCATTTCAGACAAATGCAACTGTTTCGCAGTTAAATTGTAGAGAAAATTACTTAAGTATTAATATAAGTGTAATATTTCATTGCAGTGTTTATCTTTCACAATCTTTCATATCCACATACACTGATAAAAATAGAAAATAAATTCACTCAGTAAATCATTTTTGTAAATTTACGAATTACAAAAAAAGGGCAAAGAACACATTAAATTAAACAGTACATTTTGAAGTAGATGAACTAAAATACTATTTTCTTGCAAAATACACTTTTTACATATTTTACAGATTTATTTATTTGTCAAGTAGCAGTCATTTCATGTCTGTTTACTTTAAGATAATATTGGTTCCAATAAACCTTTGTACAATTTTGACAATACTTTTATTTATTTTAATCAATGACACAAAAACATTATTAACAACATTAGCTGCCAGAAAAAAAGACTTTATTTTTAGTTAAATTTTTTTTTTTTTACTATTTTTTATACTTTTCATTAAATTTCAAAATGTCATTCTGAAAATAGAAAAATAACATGCGAATGGTTCTGAATGCCACAGACTCAAAAAACATCAATGCATTTCTTCCTTTATGAAACGCATTAAACTAATGTAAAAAAAAGCCTTTGTGACATCAGCAAGGTAGTACCCTTTCTCTAAGATGGAATTAAATTAGGTTTAGGTGACTTGAAGGATCTCTTGGTGCGTCCTGTGCTTCCCTATACACATAACCCCTGGCCCAATGCCAGAAATCTCCCTGTGTTGAGATCACTGCCCATGTAATCATGTTTATACAGATCCACAGATGAGGACAGTTAACTAATCCTCCTGCCTTTCTCCTTCAGTACTTATCGCTCCTGTCTCTCCTGCGTTAAGAGCAAATACAGCCTTACTGCATGTGTCAGCAGAGGCATGTATGATGTACCTTGATATAAAGGTTTTTTCCCAGAACCTCAGTGAAACTGATTAATGAACTGACCACAGTGACACATAAGGCTGGGAATTCATGTCCTTCAAACTTAAAGTTATCATAAAGTCAGAACACTGCTCTGATTTTAGTGCCATTCCATTCCATATATATATATAGTTTAAAAGTTTAGTAATTTTGTTGGGCGCGGTGAGTTTTTGCGGTATCTTATATTTTTAAGGCATGTTTAATGTTGCAGAGTCAGTGAGCGTTAGGAGCAGAGAGGATGTTATTCATGTTATGTTGTTGGTGTGATGTTATGAGGACGCTGCTAATAAAGTTGCATAAGAATACACAGTGCATTCATGTTTATTACTATATTTAATATATACCACAGTTTTTATGCCAGTCGTATCATTTTATTTTGTTGTATTTATACATCACACCTTAAAGCCTGGTCCGTGAAAATATTGTCTGACATTAAACCGGTCCTTGGCGCTAAAAAGGTTGGGGACCGCTGGTATATATAACATGTCATGTAGAGTTACCTCAGTGACCCTCTCCCCAGGGATTAAAATCAGCTCTTTTTTACTCTTATCTTCGTTGATAGGTCAACCTCTGACTGGACTTTAGGTCTCTTGGTCACAGCCAGGCTCTACTCAACCCTACCTGGCAGAGACAATCACTGCGTCATGCGATGGCAATTACAGGCTCCCTGAGAGCTCCCTGAGAGCTAGTCCTTTCCTTATACTTCTACTGCATTAAACAATGTCAGACACCTTTAGCGGCAAACATGTGCGTTCATTTGTGCCTTCCTGTTGACTCCGACATATGTTTAGCCTGGCTCATTGATGAAACAAGCAAAGTAACACTGTTTAGATGCTTTAGACTTTGCCTTTTTATAGGTTTTCCTTGCACTGCATCATTGAAGCCCTCACCAAGACCCTTGAATTAGCCTTGAAAAAGCATCGATTGTAATGCAATGTTGCTGTTGCAATCACAACATCGTGACATTTTTCACTCTTTCTTAAGAACATATGGACCTTGCGAGGGTGTTCACATTGTCGTTTGTGTGGGAGGACATTTCAGGATAATTGTAATAGGATTGAGTTTCTATCTATAGTAAGGATATAGAAAGGTTAGGAGCAGTTACTCAGTCTTTCCCCTCCCCCCACAAGGGAAGAATCAACCAGTAATCTCTTTAGTTTTCCTTAAACATTGTAACAAGAATCATTCTAGTATAGAATATTATGCTGGCAGATTGTGTCACAATGCTTATTGTGTGAAAGTAGTGAAAACCTCCATTCCTTCGTGCATTGATATTTTTAGGAGAGTTGATTCATTTAGATTGGGCGTAGTATGACTTGATATTTGTCTGTGGTGTGATTCATTTTGGTGTAATATCATGAAGTTGATCATGAACATTTTGAAGTGTATTATGAAATTCCTTTCATAATGGAATTTACGCCACCCACAATGACAGGACCGTGTCAAGGTCAGCTGTTTTATTCTCCACCCAGGATCATTATTAATCCCCTCTTAATGCAGTTCCAGTGAATGAGTAACAGTTTCTCCATTTGTTGCTCACTGTCTTTTGTAGAACGTTATAGTTTGTTACTTCTTTGATGACAGTATAATTTAGAAGGGCATAATGGCAGTACAATAGTCTAAATTAGTTCCCTAAAACCCAAAAACTTAAATATGTGAATTATAAATATGTATATGCATATGTATAGTATTTAGGCAATGAAAACCATAGTGGCATCACGAAAACCATTTCATATCACTGAAGGATTTCTGAAGAAGCCTAAAATTGATACAGCAATTATAAAGGCTCAATATATAAACATCTCTTGATCAATATACATTTAAAAAAAAAAAAAAGAAACCCATGTAGTACCTTTTCCAAAAGTATGATTAATACATTTATAGATAGAGATGTGTTGTCCCAAAATTTCTGCAGAAATAGGTTCAGACTTCACGCTTGGCATTCAAAGATTGACACTGTCATTTCAAAAGTTTTGCATTGTTAATGCTTGGTTTTTATGAGAATGTGATGTTTCCTCTACTTGGAATGCAGCAAACAGGGAAATTGATTTGATGAAATGCAATAGAATAGCCAGACAAGTAACTCAGTCTGATCAGGGTTATTTGATTACCTTGCAAGAAGATTTAGAGAACCTCACGAGACAACCTCCATATTCTAACAAAGTAGCTGATCAATAAGTTCTTGTCAAAGCCATTTGTGAATTGATGTGCAGTAGAATGAGAGAACAGACGAAGCAGATCACATTATCCTAATAAGGATGAGGGCAAAGTCTCTTTCACTCTCTCACTTTGTTTGCTCTTAGTTCCATTAGCCTTTGCTTTATTATTATTATTATTATATATTCCATGAAATGTCACAATTTCTTTAAACTTGAATATCTGTAAAGGCCCATTCACACCAAGGACGATAACTATAAAGATAACGATATACACTAGTTCTAAAAATCATTCTTAATATTAAAGACTAGCAGAGTCTACACCACAACTATAACAATAAAAGCACAGAGAAACGATATCATTGGAAACACTTTCAGAACGATTTTTTTTCTGATGAACGATAACATTGACAGGCAATCAGAACCAGTCCTGCTGTTATGAGCTTGAGAATTTAAAGCGGCAGACACACATGCGCTTAGAATAAACAGACAATATTGTTGGCTGGTGTGGACACTAATATCATTATCTTTATAGTTATAGTTTTCGTTGTGAACGGGCCTTAACACTATTTTTACAATTTTGAAACTACCTTTAGTCTATTTTGATTTCAAATGAAGTGCCTAAACTGACGTCAACTTAAGTAGCACTTTATATTTTGATATGAGGATTTACATATTCTGAATGAGTATACAGTTGTCACAATTAGAAGGACACTTCGGAGTTTGTAAATGGAGTAAATGATGGTACATCACTAAATGCTTTCCTCTTTTTGTTTTGTTGCAGATTCTGGCCATAATATCAATTCTGTTCATCATCCTTTCAACCATTGCACTGTCACTGAACACCCTGCCTGAGTTACAAGTGATTGATGAATTCGGCCAATCCAACGACAACCCCAACCTGGCCCACGTTGAAGCCATTTGTATCGCCTGGTTCACTATGGAGTACCTTCTCCGCTTTTTGTCTTCTCCCAACAAGTGGAAGTTTTTCAAAGGGCCACTCAATGTCATTGATCTGCTGGCTATCCTTCCTTATTATGTCACAATATTCCTC
This sequence comes from Carassius gibelio, assembly GCF_023724105.1. Taxonomy (NCBI): domain Eukaryota; kingdom Metazoa; phylum Chordata; class Actinopteri; order Cypriniformes; family Cyprinidae; genus Carassius; species Carassius gibelio. Next base: position 18,724,072 of record NC_068397.1, read on the forward strand.
ACAGAATCCAACAAGAGTGTCCTCCAGTTCCAGAATGTGCGCAGGGTAGTTCAGATCTTCCGGATCATGAGAATCCTGAGAATTCTGAAACTCGCGAGACACTCGACTGGTCTCCAGTCTCTTGGGTTCACGCTGAGAAGAAGCTATAATGAACTCGGACTGCTGATATTGTTTTTAGCCATGGGCATCATGATCTTCTCCAGTCTGGTGTTCTTTGCTGAGAAAGATGAAGATGCTACGAAATTCACCAGTATTCCCGCTTCATTCTGGTGGGCAACAATTACTATGACAACTGTAGGTTATGGAGATATCTATCCCCAAACCCTTCTGGGAAAAATAGTGGGGGGTCTCTGTTGCATTGCTGGGGTGTTAGTGATTGCTCTGCCCATTCCCATTATTGTGAACAACTTTTCTGAGTTCTACAAAGAACAGAAACGACAAGAAAAGGCTATCAAACGAAGAGAAGCGCTTGAGAGGGCCAAGAGGAATGGGAGCATTGTGTCGATGAACTTGAAAGATGCCTTCGCTCGCAATATGGAACTATTGGATGTCGTCATAGAAAAGAATGAGGATAAGGGCACAGACAATCATCTTTCACCCAGTCGCTGGAACTATCAAAAGAACCCAAACTCTGACTCAGGTTCCAAAGGGTTCGATGCAAAATATCAAGAAATAGGTCAGCTGGCTTCTCCTGAACGATTATTCAAACCTACTTCAAGCCCTCAACGTCTGAATGCAAAATCCCTCGAGCAAATGTACAACCAGATGACGGCCACCTCATCCATGAGCAGCAGCGGACCTTCGGCTTCCAAAGCGAGCACTATCGCAAAAGAAGAAGAGATGGAGATGAAGGTAGTGCAGTGCGAACCACGGCACAAAGAGAGACCCATCACTGAGATAAGAAGCCTGTCCAGCGTTGACAGTTTTGCCAGCTGTGCCACAGACATCAGTGAGGTAGAGAGAAGCGCGCTACTGCCAAATTTCACAGGAGCACAGACAAGGCATCCACGCGCTCCTCCACCGCTCGACCTCAGCCAGATCACATCCCTGGAGAAACGAGCTCCCGAGAAAGCAAAGCAGCCCATGATCATCAAAGAGGGCCTCTACGAGTTTGTTCAATGCAAGTCAGGCGGCAGCACCATGTCGCAGGGCGAAGAGAACCAAAGCTTTGATCCAAGCGGTGAAAACGTAAGGAGCCCTCCACGAGGAAACCAAGTCAAAGTCAAGGGACTCAAAGTGAACTTCACTGAATCTGTAGACGAGGGGGTTTCCAACTTGCACTTGGTTGTGACGGATGACACGGCCACACTGACACCAAAGCTACCGGTATCCGATCCAATACTGCTGTTGGGTTCTCCTCGGCACAGTCCCAGGTCCCCAGGGAAAGGCTTTGAAGAGGACGGAGCCACAAGCTCTCCTGGGTTCAGTCTGTCATCTTCGGATACCCAAAGAGAGAGAAACCACATCGATAGAGTTGCTGTTACTCCCACCTCGCCTAAAAGTGCACAAAACTGTGCTTCTGCCACGGTTGGGGCCATTGCTGCAGAAGACAACATTCAAAGTGGACAAAAGGTGGACAACCACCTCCTTTCACCTGATATTCTCAAGTCTTCGGGGGAGGGAGGTCGCTCACCACCGTGTGAAACTAGCATGTGATGCGATGGGTTGCATTGACATGTTCACGTTCACAGAAGGAATGCATCAAAGTATGTGGACAGAAAGAGGCATACTGATGTAGTGAAGGGGATTTTCTGTTGTCTTTCTTTGACACTATCGGACTGCATAGCCGCAGAGATTTACTTTATGATCCTGAGAGAGAAGGTCTGCTCTCAACGTCAAAGAGCTTACTGATATTCATACAGAGGGATGACATTAAAAAACAAATAATACTCTTAATTATTCTATCATTATTTTGTAACAGTACAACCCTCCATGTGAAGGATTAGTTAGCTGAATCATATAGATTTCAAATCATTGGCTGATTCAGACAACTGTGATAATATCCCACAAATCGTTCTTTGTAATTTACAGCCCACTGAGCAGATGTTGTGCGCACACATTTTTTAAGACTAACCACTGTAACATGTTTGCTGGGTTTGTTTAATAGTTCTGACCAAAGCGCTACCGGTGTAAATTGATTTAGCTTTAAATAACATTTTTGACCAAAATATGCCTTCATTTGATATTATTCCTCAGTGGACATATATATGAAGCAACACAAAGTGTTCAGTTCTCTCTGCAAATGTGGATCAAATCAAATTCGTTTTTTCTTTTACCATCCCTTTTATCAAAATATAACACGTCAGTATACTAAATATTCTGATATCTATATGAGCATGTCTGTTTCAGCGAAACACAGGTTCAAGTGTTTCCATTAGCATCACTTTAAAGTTGAGCCATAGTCTACTTAGCAATACATACATTCTTGAAATAAATAGTTTAGCATGGTTACTGGGGTGGCGACTCCACATCAGCGAATCTGAGAAACTGTATGGAAAGATCAGTTTTTAAAACGCCTTTATTTCAGAATCAGCCGAGGGAAACCCATGACGGCCATAGTAAATCAACTATGCCCTCTGCTGGATGAAGGAAACGGCACTTTATTTCTACGAGACGTCAGCTTGACTGGATGGGAATATTGTACATTAAAGAATGTAATTTTAACGTTCCTCCAGAGGTGCATCACACTTTCCCCGGAAACAAGGTCATTGGATATCAACAGCTCAATGCAGAACCTTGAGCGTATGATTTGTATATTAACTGTACATTCGAGACATAATCAGCTGCATCCATTTAGTGTAGAAACACAGATACACAAGTTATGATGTCAATCGTACTTAGGTGATTTTTAAAACAAAACTAAGCAGGAACACAAGCCCTGCTTTAAGTATTAAAATCGGTGCCTTTTCATAAACAGTCATTTATGAGAAGGCGTTAAGATCTTTGGATTGGTTCAGACAAGTATGTACAGAAAGTCCTAATTTTTTATAGAGTAAAATATGCAAGTATAATTGAGTTCTCAGGTTTTTTTATGTAATCTTGAAAGCCCTAATTTTTCTGTATGTGAAAATGGTTGTTTGCTGTTTTCAAATCAAAAGGTGATGGAACAGAACACTGGACATAACTAAAGCGCTGCATGATCATCTACTTGCACAAGCTTCGAGCAGATTTATCTTTAATACAACTTGACTACTGTATATACGTTCCAATTTCATTTCTGCATTATTTTTTTCATTAAGTTTGGATCCTAGTTGATATATCAATGTGATGTTTAGTTGTTCATCTTTTCTTTGACGTAGCGACTGCATTGTTCCAGATACATAGAATGACCATTAAAGAAAATAAATGTTTGTACAGGACACTATGAGCACATTCTTTACAGTCAGTAGACCTCCAACCTCATCCTTACATGGTTTAAAGGTGAGATGCTTCATTAGCTGTGAGGGCTCACAGATGTAGCATCTTTTTTAATGCGGCTGAGACACATGCTTTACAGTATATAATATTAGCAGACGAAAGTGTCGCACAATAAAGAGATGGCAAGAAATACATTTCAAAACCAGTGTTTGTGTAAATGATTTTATTTTCTCACAGACCAACAGCAGAAATGTTCCAAAAACCTGTAAGAGATAAATCAAAAACATTTAGATTACAAGTTTGACTTTGAAAAGGGCAGTTGTACATCAGTACAAAGATTTTTCTTCCCTGACATTTACTTTAAATGGGACTAATTCCCAACAGGCCTTAAGAGGACATTCAAACCTCTTTAAATTTGAATCATTTCAGAACTTCCCTGCTATGTGGGAATGTGAACAACATGACTTCCAAACCAGTAATGCCTAAAGACTGTTTTATAGATTAATAAATGCAATAAACAGCTAACATACAGCTCATAGTACACCGTATGCAAATTAACACAATTTTAATTATAGCACATCAGATTACATAACACATTTAATACAATGTACTAATAACCTGAATCGCACACATATTTCCAATATGGTCTGAAAGAACAAACGGAAGGCAAACTTCTGAGATCAGGTGCTCACCTAATGGTCTTAGTTCATCCTCCTGACGAGTCTGTTGATCTGGTCCTCCCTGTTTCCTGCATCACCTCCCTCAACAAAGTGGGTGGTCTTCTTGTTCATGCCACCTCGAGGGGAGGACAGTTTGAATGGCCAGAGGAAGTTGTTTGCACACTTGAAGTTCTTTCCAACAGTGTAGATCTCATGGATGAGATCCTCAACACAGATGATTCCATATCGACCTGGAGAGATACCAATCATGTGATTAAATCTTTATCCTATAACACCTAATGTTCAATCAGGCTGTGCACTGGCTTGTCCTTACCAAGGGCCCTCTCGATAAGGCAGTTGTCTGTCAGTGGAATGCGCTGCTTCCTGATCTTGCCAAATCCACGCTTGTAGATGAGCTCACGCACAGATTTAAGGTTGGGGTACCTGAAAACAAAAGCAATATGGAGGTTTAGCAAGCAGAGAAAGTACATGTAAGTGACAACACATTTCACATTAGTATTCCTCCCAAATGATTCTTCCATTGAACACAATAGGGGAAAGATTGGTGAACACAATTGTGGAGAAGAATGGTGAATGACAAGTGACAAGTAAATGCTGCACTATGATGGGTCACTTTCAATGTGATGTTAATATTAATCTGACAAGTCAAATGTTCATGTCACACTGACAAAATCGAAGCACTCATTTGAGTCTAAAAGCCATTCAATGAAAAAAAAAAAAAAAAGATTAAACCGGTTTAGTAACAAAGATGAGCACATGAGAAACTAATTTTTGAGCAAAGTATACACTACCGTTTAAAATAAGGGGTTAGCTAAGTTTATGCTTTTGAAACCTAACAAAGTCTGCATTTATTTGATCCAAAATATAGCAAAACCGCACAAATTTCACAATATTACTTTATAAAATACATTTTATTTAAAAATGTATTTTACTCAAGTGATGGCAAATTACTCTTAGTAATTAATCTTGAGTATCACATGACCCTTCAGAAATAATTTTTATTATACTGATTTGGTGTTCAAGAAACATTTATCAATGTTAAAAACAAAATGTTGTACAGCTCAACATTATATTCTTGCACTTCTGGTTAAATGCTAAGTGCATTTCATTAGTTTTGTACTTGTACTCTGCTTATTGACAATAAAGTTGAATCTAATCATTGCTGGATAACTATTAATTTCTTTAAAAACAAATCACTGAACCCAAACCTTTAACAATAAGACAGCTGTAAATACACCATGGACATTCACAATTTATACATCAACCTTAAACATATTTACATACCCCCAAGCAATGTAGGGCTCTGCAATTCGGAGCATGTTGATGGAGGCTTTGTTCAGTTTCACAAAGACACCGTTGAAGATCTGGCGGAGACGGAGCAGCTGGAGCACCTTGCGGACTTTGGGGCTGACACCATTGATACTGAGGAAGAAACAAGGCACTTCATCAACAACTTTCAAAAGAGAGTTTAAGTAAGATTAATACTTGGTGGTGGTTTCAGAGGATTTGGCTTAATTTCAAGAGGAATCACCATGGTCGATAAGATGGGGAAAAAAGAGCAACATCATTAACCACAATCGATGACATCTGTCTGCAACACGGCAGACAAACAAAACAGCGAGGTGGAAATTTACCCTCTGATCCTGACAACAAAAGCCAGTTTGGGCTCAGCTGGGACGTAGTAGTTGCCTGCCTTGCGAGCCATCCTGCTCATGCGGATTTCACGCCTGTACATCTGCCTATACTCCTTGTGGTAAGCTTCAGCTCTCTTGAAGATGAGCTTCCTGGTGACTTTGTGGGTCTGGGGACATGAGAAGAGATGCATATTCACTTTAGGCTCTACTCTGATGCTTTTCAACATCTCACAGGCAAGCTGGTAAAGTCTGAACAACTAACCTTCTTGTCAGCTGCCGCCTTCTTCTGACGGATAGCCTTGATGGCAGCAAACCGCTGTCGCCTCTTCACGAGGCTTTCAGGGACTGAAGGGACCTTCTTCTTTCTGATGAAAAACCGAAAAGTTGCACATTTGTCATTTTCGTTGTATCCACGTAAAGCATGCAAACCAGGCTATGACAACTGTCACACAAAAAAAGCACACTATGTATAACCTAACTTACACAACCCAGATATATATTATAAATAGTATATAACTAAATCTTCTAGGCTGTCTTTATGAACAGGAACAGTAACGTTACTAGCGTGACACACCGCACCACCGCTTTGCCTGAAGTTAGCAGTCAGCTAACGAGTGTGTAAATGTTGGCTTGAACAAGAGTATTTCCCAATCTAATATCACTTTATGGTCTCCACATACAGATATACTCAGTCGGACACATTTTAATATTATTTCATCAGCTGCTTTATCACACGTTGCTCAGCCGACTCAAGCAAAGCAGACTACACGACATTCACATCAAATTTATTGATTCATCGTTCCCTGCTGCTCCCAATTTTCCCATCTTAATGCTTAAATATACATATATTGCTCATTTAGTCTCCAAACAATATTGTATGAGCCGTATTACAAGCGATGGAAAAGGATCTAAATGGCACGGTCTACAACTTACGTTTCGCCCGCCATTATCCCTACAGTAAAAGAGGCTTCTACGCATGCGCGGTGGCGTATTATAAGCGAGGTCCTTCCGGTTATGTATTAGGTCTCAAGGTCTATTGCCTGCATTTTAAGAAGAAAAAGTGCAATAACTATTTTACTTTTAAGAGACTTTCTGCTTGCGCCAAAATTTTTTTTTTTTTTTAGAATTTATTATGTCCAGAAGTAGATACACTGGAAACTGTGCATTAGATATGACGCACACGCTATGACTGCTTTGCATAACAGGCGGACACAAACACGCGTGGAAAGTTATGGAGTCGAGTGAGTTCGGTCATATTTAAAGAGCTGGCGAGCCACAAAAATACATTGTTATGGGTGGAATTCATCCCGTCGTGAGGGCATTCCGATTTTAGTCAAGCCTCGACAGGTTGTTTCTTTAAGGTCTTTGCTGTTGGAACTGAACGTTGTTGTAATTTGTTTATTTTGGCGAGTGGAAACACAGAGGCGCGCGTACATTATGAATATCGTAACTGAAGTATTCGTGGTCACTTTTAAAATAATATGGTCGTTCGTACTGGCCGGTGCTAAATGGTTTATTCCTCAACGGGAAAAGAGTGTGGAGGGCCAGGTGTGTGTTATTACTGGAGCTGGAAGCGGTCTCGGGCGACTCTTTGCGCAGGAGTTTGCCCGGAGACGAGCGACCCTTGTGCTGTGGGACATCAACCGAGAGAGCAACGACGAGACCGCAGAGATAGTGCGAGACATCTACCGAGAAATGAAACCCTCCGCTGGTAAGTTTTATACAAAACCAAAATTTCCCCCTATTTTTATTTTTTTACGAGCGTTTTATTATTATGTACAACAAACGTATGTTGCAATAATTTAAATTACTTTAGAGCTTGTAGAATATATATTTTTTTCCTTCTTCTGTTGACTAATGCAGTTATAACAAATGAAACCTTATTGGAAAGTGTTAAGGTTATACGTTTTTCTTCTTCTTTAACCCATTTAATCCCATTTTTCCCCCGAGGAAAGTAAACACGTGTGTAATCCCTAGTTAACCAAAGCAGAAAGTTAGTTTATTAATGATAATTGATCGGAATTTACAGATATTTCCTCAGTTGGTCAGTTAAGACCCAGTAAATAGTAAGTTTACAATTAAGTAAGAATTGAATCGTTTTATTTTTGGTTGACCCTTTCAGACCCTTCAAAATCAAATCAAAAATGTATTTATTCCTGGGATTAAATGGGATAAGAAGCATTTAAACCTCGTAAAATGTGCAATACTCTTACGTAATCCTGTTTCTTTTTAAAGGGTCTTCGGATGGTGTTCAGGAGTTGCCTCTGTTCCAGCCAAAAGTTTACACGTATGTTTGCGACGTCAGTAAACGCGAGAGTGTGTATTCGACTGCAGAGAAGGTGCGCAAAGAGGTGGGCAACATCGACCTGTTGATCAATAATGCTGGCGTTGTGTCCGGACGTCATCTTCTCGAGTGCCCTGACGAGCTTATCGAGAGGACTATGATGGTCAACTGCCATGCTCACTTCTGGGTCGGTATATGGCTTAAATCAACACCATTAATATCTTTTTTTCCACATCTTGTGTTCATCTTCTGACTCCGTATACGTTTTAATCCACAGACTGCAAAGGCTTTCCTTCCCAAGATGCTTGAGCTGAACCATGGACACATTGTAACTGTAGCTAGCTCATTGGGCTTGTTCACCACTGCTGGTGTGGAGGTAAGAAATTCTCACTTTTTCCTTCCATCTAGTACAGTGTACCACAGTATGTTACAAAGTCACCTTTCTCCTTTTCATTGTAGGACTATTGTGCAAGCAAGTTCGGAGCCATAGGCTTCCATGAGTCTTTGAGCCATGAACTGAAAGCAGCTGATAAGGATGGAATAAAGATGACGCTTGTCTGTCCTTTTTTAGTTGACACTGGCATGTTCAATGGCTGCAAAATTAGGTTTGTGGTTTTTAACAGCATATCCTTAACTTAATTCTGATTGCAAGACATGTTCAAATTGATTAATTTAATTGTTCTCTTACAATCTTTTATCTTTTTAAACAGGAAAGAAATGGCACCATTGTTTCCACCGCTAAAGCCAGAGTACTGTGTCAAACAGGCCATGAGAGCCATACTAACAGACCAACCAATGATCTGCACGCCACGAGTCATGTACATGGTTACCTTCATGAAAACGTAAGTGAATGTCATAATAACGTGAATGGTCTTGTTTTATTTAATTTATTTATAATCTTCTTCAATATCTCCTATTTTTCAGGGTTTTGCCATTTGATGCCATTGTGTGCATGTACAGATTTATCGGGGCTGATAAATGCATGTACCCCTTTCTGGCTCAACGCAAGGAGTCCACAAACAACAATGAATCAAAGACTGGAATCTAACTGGTTCTGACTGAGCAGTGCTGCTTAATTCTGTGTTAGTTCCTCTGGAACGCTGAAAGCTGAACATTTATATAAAAAAAAAAATTTTCAGATGATATTTTGCTGTCATCTTTAAGGTTGCAATTTCAAATGTAACCCCATGTAGCAATTAACTTTAATTATGAAATGCTGTGCATTACAATAAGGTTGCTTAAGGCCTGTCACCTATTTGTATGTATTTACATTTTTATTTGTCAAGGATTGTTGCTTATCTCTCAACATTCCAAGACTTTATCACTTTAGAGGTTTTATTCTCCAAATAACACTATGAAATGGACTGAAAATATTGAAAGCGTTTCCCCTTTGTGGTCTTGTGTTGATGATTTGTGATGACACCAATGATTGTAGAGAATATTAGCAGAAATTGCCACATGTGCATTTTGATTGAATAAACAGCCTTTAAACTAATCCTGTACGGTTTCCTTTTTCCCTAATGCTAAGTGATGGAAAAAGGTGATTTGGTTTCAGTTTAAATATTCTATTTTCATCAGAGGCATGGCAGCTTTCCAAATCTATGCTTAAAATCGATCATTTTGTCCACTTTGAAAGGTAGACCTTGTTTCTTTATGTATTCAACTAATAAATGGCTATAACCTGATAATATTAAATTATCTTTGAGGTCAGTTGAAAGCACAAAGCAGTAAAAATGTATTATGTATACTGTACATTTTTATTTTCAACTATATAAATTACAAATGAAAAACATACAAATGGGTATAAAATGCATGTGAAACTATTATATAATTGAACATGCATAAAGTTTTAATGGTTCGGCTTGTTTTTAATGTGCATTTTCAGTGAGGAAAATAATACAGAGAAAACATTGATGAAATAAGAAAATGAAACTCATATATTAAAATTCAATGCACACAGACTGAAGTAGTTTAAGTCTTTGGTTCTTTAATTGTGGTGATTTTGGCTCATATTTAACAAAAACCCATCAATTCACTATCTCAACAAATTAGAATATCGTGAAATGCTAATCAACTTAAAACACTTGCAATGGTTTCCTGAGCTTTCAAAATGGTCTTTTGGTTTGATTCAGTAGGCTACAAAATCATAGGGAAGACTACTGATCTGACAGTTGTCCATAAGACAATCATTGACACCATTCACAAGGAGGGTAAGCCACAAACATTCATTACCATAGAAGCTGGCTGTTCACAGAGTGCTGTATCCAAGCATGCTAACAGACAGTTGAGTGGAGGGAAAAATAGAAAGAAAAAAGAGAAAGATGCACAACCAACCGAGATAACCGCGGACTTATGGCAGAGTGGAGAAGCTATAGCTCAAGTTGCTTGAAGTCCAGTGGTAAGTTTCCACAGTCTGTAATGATTTGGGGTGCAATGTCATCTGCTGGTTTTGGTCCATTGTGTTTTTTGAAAACCAAATTCACTAAGAAATCTTTATATAAGAAATATTTTTATTGGTCTTATGAAGTATTCTAATTTGTTGAGATTGGTGGGTTTTTGTTAAATGTGAGCCAAAATCATCACAATTAAAAAAACCGAAGACTTAAACTACTTCAGTCTATGTGCACTGAATTTATTTAATTCACAAGTTTCACAATTTGAGTTAATTTATTAATTTAAATGAACTTTTCCACAACATTCTAATTTATTATGATGCACCTGTATATCGGGTTCATTAATTAAAATATTTGATTACGATGTTTTTTAATTTATGCCCAGCTACACTTTAAAATTAATGTATTGCACAACTGTATGAAGTAGAGGATGTGATTTTGTAAAGCCTGATATGCAGAGTCTTTCCCTGCCCACTCACTTGCGGAAATACCAGTGACTGTAGGAGAGAGATATCAGGCATATTTATCAGTGAAGTGATAAAATGAGGGAATCACATTCAAATGCCATAAACCATATTATAAATATATATGCTTGTTCCTGGTAAGATCAGGAAAGGGCTTCCAGTAGAGTTCAGCCTTTAATCCAAAACTTTCCAGTGTTTTGGATTATATGTTTAAAAAGTGCTGAAATCATCAAAATGACAACTACGTGATCTTACTTCAGACAGATTATTAAGAAAGCTGCCAGTGTTCCTCATGGCACAGCCTTACAAAAACCTGACAGTTCATACACTGACAGCTCAGTGAATAAAAGGCAACAAGTGATGCCTGTCTGTGGATTAGATAACTCCACTTTCAGCCTAAATACCAGCAAACAATAAAGAGCCCCTTGTACAAACTCAAAAAGTATGCAGCATATTCCTCATTAGAGATGACAGCATAAAAGAAAGAATGGTTGATGTGTAGCAGCCCATTGTAAGGTGTTTGTGATGTGCTTTCACAGGAATCTGTAGTATCAGTTATTAATTATCCACTGACAATTAGTTTGCTTCGAGAGAGAAACTGAAGTTTACATTTGACCAGTTCTATATCTGAACCTTTATCAAGTATAGCTCTTTATATACAGTGGGTAATTTTAAGAAACAACTTTCTTAATTTCAGCTATGTTTTGTAATTACCATATTACTAAACTAAACTTTGAACTTTTCTACTAATTTTTATATTTAGAGATTGTTTTATGAAAAGGAAAAACTAAAGTTCTGTGTATATCAGAGTCATTGCATCACTGTCCTGTTATCTCAGTAATGTTGCTTTGGTAACTCAATTACAATGAGCCAAGAAAAGCCTACAGCTTCCCTGCGTGGGACTCCCTCAAATCTAGATGCTCTGACTAATGTGTTTAGCCTTGGAAAATGAACAAGGATGAGAGATTACTGATACACAGTCAATCCCTTTCCCTTTACCAGGAAATGACACCCACTCCCACACCATACTCATTTGGATGATACCATTACATTGCCTTAACGGTGATGTCACAGACACATTTCAAGAGAACAGATATCATCACATGAGGAAGATCCAAACCATTCACACTCCAGGATTTCCGTCTGACGGAGGAGAAAATTCCAATGACTGTGTTATACATCAGCCAAGACTTTGGAATCACATCTGAATAAACATTCCAGACTACTTTTTAATATATATTGTTTACTGCTATGAGTTCTGAAAAGATGATTCACTGAGTAAAACATCTAGACAGTTATACACGCTGCAAGAAAATAGTAAGAATCATTCTAGAGGACTTGTTTACCACTGCTGATCACACCGTAACTACTGTTACAACGTCTTGCTTTATTCTTAACTATTTAATAATAATTATTATAAAATACTACGAAAGTAATTAACTGGAATAATCTTTAGTATTCCAAATTTCTTAGGCTATAATATTTTTTTAGAAGTTAAAATTTTCATTCAGCAATGATCCATTAAATTGGTCAAAGGAGACTTACGTTGTTACTTTCTATTCATCAGAAAAACATGGACATATCATGGTTTTCACAAAAATATTAAGTACAACTGTTCTCAACGTTAATAAGAATAAATTATTTGGTGATTTTGCCCGAGCGTCAAATCAGCATATTAAAATGATTTCTAAATGATCACGTGACACTGAAGGCTGGAGGGTATTTTATTATAGTCTTTTTTACTGGAGTAATCGCTGCTGAAAATTCAGCTCTGACATCAAAGGATAAACCAAGCGGCAACCTCCCACTCTCTCTCGTGAAACCCATACGGAAGAGACTTAAACTGTAATTCATCAACTGACCGCCAGAGGCAGGCTGCAAAAGGAAGTCAATCCCATAGACTCCCATGTTAAAAGTTAAAATGACCAACTTTACAGCAGAAAAAAAAAACCGTTTACAACCTGGTTCAAAAAATTATTTTGATCTATATATCTAATTTTTCCCTTCATGAAAACCTTGAGGTGGGGGAGTTTTAACTTATCCATTTAAATTATATTAAGACTTAAAGTTCTGCATAATTAAAGGCGCAGCCACTTGAGTGACAGGTGGGTTGCCCCCGCTGTCACCGACTTCGCGATAGGAGGGCGTGGTTTAAGCAACCAGCTCCCGCCTTTTTGCCCATTTTCGATTATCTGGTACTGACGTGCGGTACCTACGCCCACTTTTAGCTTTAAAAAGCACTAGCACTTCGCAAACCTATGGCTGACGTCATGGACACTACGTCCAACTTTTTACACGGTCTATGGAATAAACATGTTTTTAAATTTATATTAAAATTTATTTTAAATGGTAATAATATTTCACAATATTACTGTTTTACTGTATTTTGATCAAATAAATGCAGCCTTGCATTTAATAAAAAAATCCAACCCTATAGTACTAAACTATAGTAGTTTAGTAGTTTTCTGCTATGCCTGTGAACGTCTGTTAACATGACTGTGCTTCCCTCTATTGGACAGATCAGCATTCTGTCACAAACCAGCATGAATGTTGCTTTGTGTAACGGATTTACATAAAACACACTGTTTATATACCATCAGTGTCCTACAATGTTAACTGCAGAACTCTAACAATATTTGAAGCCACACAATATACATTTATAAAGAAGTCTAACTGAAACAAATGACAGCATTTCAAAATATATTACTTTAATAAGAACATTTTTTTTAAATAAAGTTAAATAAAGTTAACAAAACAATGAAGAAAAACTTTTCTTTTTTCTATAATGCTAACGGCATGGAAAAGTAATGTTTTTAAAAGAACCTTTCCCAGTACATAAGGATAAATCATGAAATAGACAATTTTAATATTACTAGATAGAGCTTTACATAAAAGATAAAGTGATTATGTGTAAAGTTATCTCTCGTTTTAACTACACAAAATGGGGGTCTATTTATAAAACCAGTGCTTGAATCCTAACCCATAAAGCATTTGTGTAATTCCAAATACCCTTTAAGATCATGTCACATGATCAATACCCTGCATTAAATCTGTACATATCCGTAAATAAGACATTTATCAGAACAGTACTATACACCACACCCAGCTACAATATTCAACTTAAAATGGCTTGTTTTAAAAGAATCTATGGTTTTAAACTATACAGCTAAAATATTACATAAAATAGATGGAAAAATGTGCCCTGTTCGAATTTCACAGTGCATAACCAAGCAAGGATAGACATCTGTCTCTGACCCATAACAGTAGCTGGTTTTCTGATTTGCACTGACTTTCCTTTTATTCCAAACCCATATTGAAATTATTATTGCACAACCAGTGCAAACCCTTAGAGGCTTATGAAAGAAAACAATACAATGTAAATCAAACATAAAAAAAGCTCCACATCTTGCTTCCATCAGAATATATACTTGCCGGGTGGGTTACATTCCTGCAGTTTTTAAGCACTTTTTCCAGTCAGCTGAAGTGTACGCCTAATCCATACATAAATCACCACTCCAGGGTCTGCTGGTTCAGTCTTAACCTGAAGACTGCATCATAAAGTACCTGATGTACTTGGAAAAGTCTGTTTTTATATCAAAATGTTGTGGATACTAGCATGTATCATCTGCAAAAACAAAAAAGACAGACATGAATTCAGCATGCAGAGAGAGCAAAGCAAACAAAGTGATTTGAACTTTGGTCAGACACTAAAATAACTTGCATCAAAAGACGTTTTATAGAAGATGACGGGACACACTCACCATGATACCACCACTTGGTTTTCTTTGGATTCTTATTACATGTCTTTACATAAAAGGAGTTATCTGGAGGACGTCGCTGAAAAGCAAACCGTTTATTAGACGTATAAATGACCATAATAAATGAATTTCATTACCCTTCCCCAATTTGGTTAATTAAAGGTTACATTTACCTTTTCTTTGCAGCTTGAAAGCATGCTAATAATGCTCAAACAAACAGATTGCACAGACAGAGCTGGTGACCAGTCCTCCGTTAAAATAGATAAACAGATGTGACCGTTGCTATAGACGTGCGGATGGACGGGTATATTTTCTCCAGTGAACATTACCTAGAAACAATATATATTAGCAACAAGCATTTAGCTTTTACACATAGACAAAAAAAACCCCTCCAACATATTTTAAAAGATTCAGAGTTTACCTGAGGTGAATCAAAAGGATATCGACCACTGAATTTGAAGAGGAGCTGAAACTTCTCTCCTTCATAGAGAGTACCTGGAGCACCTTCCATATCTATAAACCACCTGGACAGACACAAAGCTGTGTATGAGAACACAAGCACTGATTCCCTGCATGTTAACTCATTCAGTACAGAAACTTAAAAAGTTTTAAGTTAGTCTACCCAGAAATGAAAATGTATCTTTACTCACCCTCATGCGGTTCCAAACACATGAGACTATAGTTCATCTTCAAAACACTATTGAAGCTATTTTAATGAAACCTGGGCAATTTTTGTCCAATCGGCCAAGTGTTCAATGATTTTAAAGGTTATAAAAACATGCATGTGATGCAAATATGTTTAAGCTTTTGTTTACTACTTTTTAAGTGTTCTATGTATGTGTCAATCAATTTTTGTCAATTATAAATGCGTTAGGGGGGGGGGGGGGTGAAATGCTCGTTTTCACTCAATATCCTATTAATCTTGAGTACCTATAGAGTAGTACTGAATCCTTCATAACTCCAAAAAGTCTTTATTTTTATTTTATTCATAAGAGAAAGATAGTCTGTACCGATTTTTCCCGGAAAAACACGACCGACTGGAGGCGTGACGTGTGGGCGGAGCTAAAGAATCATGAGCGCCAGTAGGCTTTTGCATTGAAAGCGTTTGGAAGCTGTGACATTACCGTGAGGAAAAAACAGTCAGATTCAGCCGTTTATTTATGATCCAGAATCAGATCCAGAGGCTGAAACTGAACGAGAGCAGCAGCAGCAATGAGTCGCTCCGAGCGGGGCTCGAACCCGGGTCTCCGGCATGGGAGGGGACGAACTAACAAGGAGGCAGAGATATTTGAAGCAATTTTACTCACCGC
The DNA here is from genome assembly GCF_023724105.1 of Carassius gibelio. NCBI lineage: Eukaryota > Metazoa > Chordata > Actinopteri > Cypriniformes > Cyprinidae > Carassius > Carassius gibelio. The sequence continues at coordinate 18,739,952 of NC_068397.1, forward strand.
CTGCGGTTCCAACACACGATAGTGACCCTTTTTCGTTGGGACTGCATTATCCTTAAGAAATAAACGATGTGCAAATCCATCATCAAACTGGGCCTTGTTTGTAAAACAAGCATCTTCGAAATGGGGAAAAACACAAACACTTGGACAACTCCGTTGATGCTCTGTAAAAATAAACTCCATCCACTGGTCCCTTAATGCTTAATGTTTTTCTTTGGTAATCTGTGCAGGGTTGTCTTGCCCTGGCAACCAAAAACACACTCCTTTTGTGACATTTCGCGAGGCTCTCGCTCTGATCAGTGATTGTCTGTGTTCAGCCTCTCAGTGCTCTGCTATACGGGAGAGCGCGCTCTTCCGGCAGAAGTGCCTTAGGACCCATATAAGGAAATTCCGCTCCATCTAACGTCACACAGAGCCATACTCGAAAAAAACTTTCCAAAACTTGTGACAAACCGGAAGGAGTATTTTTGGAACAGAAATACTCCTTCAAACGTACAACTTAATTTTTGAAACTTTGTCCATGTTATCATGGGAATCCAACTCTTTAACAGTGTAAAAAACTCAGTATGCATGAAATAGCATTTCACCCCCCCCCCCCCCCTCCCTCCCCTTTTAATGTTTCTTCAAAAGACTTGGATACTGATAACATTTACAATCCCTTCATAAACTTTTTTTTTCCCCTAGTAAAAGTTTGGGTCAAATGGACAGAAATATATCAGATTTCATAAAAATATATCTCCATTTGTGTTTCAAGGATGAATTAAAGTCTCATAAGTTTGCAATGACATAAGGGTGAGTAAATGAAACTGAAGTAGTACTTTAGTACTCAGAAGTGGAGGAAGATAATCCTGGGCCACATACTTCACACTTCTGTCATTTTCAACAAGAAGACCCGGTTGACATACTGATTAAACATTATGAAGTCAAAGTGAGTAAATAAATAAAATAATGGATGAATTGTTCACAAATAAATCTATTTCATGAATTTAGAAAATACATGCATTTTCATGGCATGCCAACTTTAAGGAAAGGTTAGTTTGTCTAAATATAATCCGGTTTCAGATGCTTGACTGCTCGATCTTGCCTCTTCACACATCTCAGGACTTACTCCGTGATTGTGTTCTGCACACTTCTCTCATTAAGAGTCATTCCAGGGGGTGGATCGCTTTGCAACGCCATCAATTCCTTTTGTAATCGCTTCTGAAAGGCGAAAACAGCTTGATTTAAGTGATGCCTCAAAGTAAGAACAAGGAGAGCCCTCATTACATCACTCTAAACCACTAATTCATCATTTTAATACAAAGGGTATCATTTTAAACACTTCCCCTTAATTTGAAACCTATTGTCCGAAAAGTACTGAAAAATACAACTAGCAAAGAGACTGCTAACAGCGAGCTAGTCATACAAACGAGTTGCATTGCTATAGAAGCTAGCGAATTAACAGCATTATTTACAGCTTCGGAAGAACTCTGCTAACGTTTCATAATTCCAGTTTGACATCTCTTTATAAGTATCGTCTTCTACCTCCACAACAGTGTGTGATATGACAGCACAGAGTTTGCTGGATTGTCAGAATGACTGAACGTTAGCTAACAAAGTAAACAAATGTGCGTACAAATGAAACAGCTGACTGTCCTGGGTTTAGATTGGCACTGGCAGGGACAGTGGACGAAACCCGGTACGTGTCACAGCTATGTGTGAAAAAATTATTTATATTGTTATCTGAAAAATAGTTGCTTTTTTATGTAGAGAGACTCTCACCTGCATAGACGCCATGATGAAAGTCCCGGTAGAGAGGCGATTGGCCGAGTGACGTCTGATCAGCCGCAATGCAACAACACGAACAGTTTACAAGGTTTAGACGGAGGTACTACAGGTGAACATGCTAACATCCACTTACACTAACCGAAACACTCTAAAAATACTATTTTTTACATAAGAAAAAAAAAACAATTGTATTGTAACGTAATGTGCTTATTAACTATCAGACATCATTTAAATCGGGAGACTGTTCTTGTTGCCACACTGTTGTCTCCAGTAAATAATGCTCGGTGTGGTTTTATTTTTACGAGTCAGTTTTACTTTAGGTACTTACCTTGAATCGATTAATTTACTCCGTTATAGCAGAAAACATTGAGATTTTGCGACAACGTGCCCCGGTATAAATAAGTTGTCACGTGCTCTAACAAGTAACACAGATAAAAGTGAACTAATGTTCACTAAAAAATAAAGAAAATAAAGTAAAGATGAACGCATTAAAGGAAATATACAAAATAGTGACCAATAATAAATTATATATTTTAAACATGAAATGTTTTAATGTCATATTTTATTTATTTATTAGACATTTGGATATTTTCCTTAACCTTTATAAGTCATTTATACCTGCAGGATATTACTATCATAGTAAACCTAGCTAAAATTATCACTAGGTGTCATTTACTTTCAAAAAAAGCAAAAGGATGCCAAGTTCCCCATGGAGAACAGAATAAATATTCAATTAAAACTGTTAAAGGATACTTATTTTTAATCACTGTTTGATTTAAAGTGATAGTTCACCCCAAATTTTACATTTTGTCATAATTTAATGCCTACCAAACTAAAAATTTACTGGCCTCCATTGTCTTCCATAGGAAAAACATAAAAAAAAAATAGGGGGGGGGGGGGGGGGGGGGGGTTGTTACACACAAGTCTGTTTGGTTACCCACATTCTTCAAAATGCCTTCTTTTGTGTTCCACAGAAGAAGAAAAAATTCATACAGGTGTGGAACAACTTGTGATTAAAGGACGGCAGAATTTTTATTTTGGGATAACTATCCCAGGGTTACGTGCACATTTGTAATTCACAAAGCAGAAAAAAATTAACAACATATTTTCAAGAACAGCTGATTTTATTCATTAAACAACTGATGAATGACCACTGCGGTCAATTACAAGACTTTTTTTGAGGACTCCACATGCAGAAAAGTTATAACAAATCTATTTCAACTGAATTTTTTACTTGTTAACACAAACAGATACTTTATAAAATTGTCTGTCAGGTTGACTCTAGTCATTAAAATATTTAATATGAGAGCATCACTTCATGCATCTTTATTTTGCAATACATAAATTATCAAGTTAATACTGTGTCAAAGCTTAAAATAATAAAAAGTAAAATCAAAATACCTTAGATATCCACTAATAAAAGAGCAATAAAAAAAAACCAGGGGAAAATTACAGGTTAATATAACAAATGACCAAACACAGTTATATTTTGAATTCAGCACACCAGATCTCCGTTTGCATACCTAAACGTATTAAAGCAATAAAATAAACCAATAATATTTTGCTTTTCATATTTATTCTGCATTACAGACGTGTATATGAGTGTTTCTTTTTCATGTTTAACAATCTAAGAAGTTCGCAGCCATCAGAAGCTCCAGTGCTATCTCTGGGGCAATGGGAAATTCTGGGATTTCTGTTGAACTATTAGTATAGCGGACTTTATATGTAAAGTACATGCACACTTTAGAAAGAACGTGAGATGGGATCTCTCGAAAGTTGACCTCATTTGTTTCATTCTCAGCAAACTGGCCTGAAAAACAGACAAAGCTATGTTACCATCACATTAATGCTTTATTAAAATTAACACAAAAAAGAGAGAAAAATTACACACAATATGTAAAACAAAATAAAATTTAAAGAAATGCAGAGAACGTGGAATAACTACTGTGGGGCAAATGTCAGTAAGGATCCTACAGTAGAAGGAAAACAATAATACTAAATACATGATTCTAAATAAACAATGCAGCACTTATTTAAAATCTAAGAAAATGGTGATCTATTTAAATTAACCTAATCCACTGTTATTAATTTCTTTTTCAACAAATACCCACCAGGACCACTAAGCATAGCTTTGATTGTTCCAGACGTCAGAGCGTGTTCTCTCTTCACGATAAACTCATGGCCATCAGAGGAGATCAACTTCACATACATGGCATCTGGCCCTTCACATCCACCATAGCTTTTTTCTTCTCCATCTAAAAGGGATTAATTTGATCATACGCTCAATCCAACAATTTAATATCATGCAGGGGGGAAAAAAACAGTAATTGTATCCTTTAATCTAAGAAATGTATTTTAAAAGTTTTATTTTCCCAATAACACAAACTCACTAGGTCCAGGATAAAGTACTTTATTAATTTGTTTACCAAAACATAAAATAGCTTACCCATTTTTACCACCGTCCCTTGTCAATCTCTGAAATACACAGGTTTAAATTGAAAGAAATTAACCCCACAAAAATATAATGCAACGTTAGTAACACCATACCGTCTATAGATGTTCATGAAAATGCATGCAAAGAACCAAATAACTCTGTAGTCTGTTTTATAGTGACAATAACGGTTATTTATATTGAGATTTGGCACAAAATAAAAGAGCTCCACTAGTCCAGTGAATGCCTGGGCCATGCATGCATTACAATAAATCATAGTTAGCTCAAGCACAGCGTACAAATCTGACGTGTCTTTCCGTAAATATTCCAGTAGACATCATTCGCACGAATCAAGATTAAATAGTCATACTTAAATACACTATATAATGTCTCACCTCACTAAGATCGAGCTTGTCAGGGATATTTCTCAGTTTTCTCTCCGATAAGCGTCTGGAAACTGCTTTCTCTGTTGTCACTGCCGACAACAGGAAACATTTGCTCGACACAGAATCGATGCACTTCTGATATTACAAAATAAGAGTCGTCCTCAGTATGTGTTAATAATAAAAAACACATAAGAATTGCGTGTTTTCGGTTGAAGTATCTTTTAAGTGTAATGTGTAAAATATATATACTTCTTCACACCAGTGCGGTGTTTGAGCAGCCCATGTTTAGATGGACTGTTGTGTGCTCACCAACCAAATTGCTTCCGGTGTTTAGTGGGCTTGCTGTTGCTGTCTGAGGAAGTAGGAAAATCTCCACATGAAATAATGTATCAGCTTGGGATTTTGCGGGGGTTTCGGCGTCTGTCAAAACACCAGCAACAGATCATCAGAAACCTTCAAGTTGCTGTTCGTCCGACACTACACAACAATGTGAATATCTGCCAATCTCATGCTCTGCTCTTAAGAAGGCGGGAACATTTGCTGAATGAGAACCAAAGGTCATTTTTGAAAGTCCATGCAGAAAAGGTACCTAGTAGAAGACTACCAAATATGCCATTTGATGTTAACCTTTCTGTACATTGTACAATTGTTTATGTAGACTGTGTCCATAACCATAGACTGACTGGCTGAACAAAAATAAAATAAAAATCAGGTTGTTATTTATTTATGCTTTCATTATTTGAATGAGTAAAGAAGTGTCCAAACACATAAAATACGCTCAATATTTTTATTCTGTTTATTTATTATTATATAAAATAATTGAAAATTATTTAAAAACCTGTACTGTATAAACACCTAAAAAAGAAACTGCAAAAATAAATAAAATTTAAATGTAAAAAAATGTAAATCCACATGCACATTCACATTATCTATTTAGGTGCTATTAAAAAAAAGTGATTCTGACATTATATATATAGCTTTAAAAAAATACTTGATGATTCAAATACAACTGCTTTCATTTTATTTTAAGAAAAAAATAACAACAACAACAATCTAAACATTTTAATTTAAAATCTGAAAAAAAATCTTTTTTTTTTTCTGAAGTGCTACTCTTAATAGATCTGAATGTTTGTAGGTCCTGCCATATTGTGCTGTTAGATGGTATAACCCCTTACCAGTCGAGCGTGAAGATGGAGAACTGATCTACACGGGCAACCTGGGAAAAGCTGTCCTTGGTAAATTGCCTGGCATATATAACACACATCATTTATACTTGTAGAACATCTCTAAAATAATCTAATGGGTTAAATTTGCACTTTTGTTGTAGGTGTGAAGTTTTTCTCCTACTCCAGCAGTATGTTTAGTCTCTGTGTGGTGCCGTATGTCCTAATGAAAACAGGCATTGGTGTAAACAGCTTGGCTCTGCAGGTGGCGTTTTGTGGCATTATGGGTTTCTTCACATTTCTTACTCCTGTTCTACTCCACTTGATCACCAAAGGCTATGTAGTACGTCTGTACCACAACAAGGAGACAGACATGTACACGGCCATCACTTACAGCGCTCTTCTAGTGGAGAAACAGACGGTCTTCCATCAGAGAGATGTCATTATTCCCAATGTCAGTCGCATGTTCACCAGTTTTTATGCCAAGAAACACTCAATGCTGGTTAACCCAATGCTTTTTCCTCTGCCCCACGACTACAACCACCTCATGGGTTACGACCAGCCCTTCTCTTTTGACACAGATGACTTGAACAAGCCAGATTAATATTAACTTGTCCAAGCTAAATATGCCCAGTGTTAGTGGACAATCCAAAATGTCTTTTCATCATCATGGACTACTGTAATGTATTAAATATTGACAGGCTGGCATGTCATCCAGTATGGTTGTGATGCAACAAAAGTGTAAATAAATGAAAATTCATATTTAACATCTGCTCTCCCTCTCTAAATTCTTTGCTTGTTATATTATTTTATTATATGGTCTGACTTCCATTTTCTAGTAGTTCCTCATTCTCACATCCTGTGCTATTTATAGGGGAAAATCCAGTGACCTCTCTATCTACAGGGGAAGTTTCACAGTAATGCAGTGCATTACTCTGACACATTATATTAATTTCGGACAAGTATTTATTAGTTATTTCAGACCGAGAGATATTTATCTACTAGTTTTATTCACAATAAAGAACAATTATGATGCTTTTGTATGCTTCAGTTTTTATTTTTTATATCGTGGGATTGCCTTGTATGTCCACTGTCTTTTCAGAGAGACGGTTATTATGCTCCTCGGAGCAAGTTAGCGTTTGGTACAGCTATGAAGGTGAGTTGGATTTTTTTTTTTTTTTGTAAATTTGTTGTTATACAACACTAATTGCTGAATGACTCTGTTTGATCTATTCAAAGCCTTTGTTATTACTTGACATTTCAACTTCGAGACTCAAATCATTTTCAGCAAAATATGTTTTCACAGATGTTTACATAGGGAAACAAGACTTGCTTATAACTCATTTTACAAATAATTGATCATTTAGATTATCACAAAGGCTGCCTTCTTGGAATATGGAGGCCCCAAATGGAAATGGTGTATACAAAAAATCTGAGATGGGTGGGAAAAAATATATTTAATTGGTTTTTCATTCTCTCACAGGATTATTGAATTCTGACAAATTCATTGAAATATAGTTTTTCCTTCCACCTTAGTATTTCCAGCACAAATGTTTTGAAAGCGAATGGCAAGTTTCTCAGGGAAATCCAAAAGTTTTGATTCTCTTATCTCTCTCTTTAATCAGGGCCATTGTATTACTTGTCAGTGGCTGGTTCCCCCTGCTCTCGAGATGTGTCCATGCACGTTATGACTTATACTGTAATCCCAAGTAAGTTGATGGAAATTGAATAGGCCTACTCCTGAATCATCACATTGAGTAATGCATATATATTATTAGTGTTCCTATTCTTTTTCAGTGAACATTTTCAGGTTTTCAATGATTTTTATAGGACATTTTTAATTTAATTATGGTCAGAATAAAAGCACCCTTAAGTAACATATTCCTCTCTCCAGATGTCTTTAAAATCGTACAGTAAATGGCTATGATTTGACTATAATAAAGCCCTTACGTGACTACAATAAATTATTTTAAGAAACCAATTTAAATACCATTGCAAAAATGTTTAAACTGTTTAACTATTTGAATATACAAATAAGCTAAAAGTGTTTATTATGAATCATAATAATAATATTAAATATTCATTTAATTAAAAAAGTACATACTTACAGTATACACACATAATACATTTTCCAGATTTTCCATGTGGGAAGTGCACTCAACGCATATAACCCAATCTATACTTCATACAACTTTGAATAATGTGTAAGCTTGCTATATTAAAACTGTATAATGCCATTTTTCTTGTTTATATTGCCTTTCTAACTTTGCAACTTTTGTTTTTCAGTGTTCACACTTGCTCGTGTGGGATATCATGCTTGTGTTTACTTCAAAGGTCAGCTCTGGTTTGAGTACACACAGCCTTTAGTTCCTTGTGAGGATGCCAAAATCTGTTACATCATCAAAGGAGGTACTACATGAAGATGTCTACTGCACTTTATCTTGTGTTGTATTGATGAGGTTGTGGATATGATAAAGTTCTTTCTCATTTCAGAAACCCTGCATGAAACCAGTCTATTTTATTTTAAAAGAAAAGGATTTTTTACTCCTCTGGTAAGATTTTAAGACTAATGCTGTACCCATTTTGTTATGAACAAGATTTTAAGTCATTTCTGAAGCTTTACTAGTATACAGTAACAATGTAATGGTCACATTCTTGATTCCCAGTAAACATAAAAAATTAATAAATACAAAAAATTGCTTGTAAATGCAGTGTTGCTTTCGACACAAGCACATTACACATGACAAAAAAGTTATGGAACAAATGTTGTTTTGTTTTCCTTTGCAGGGGGAATATGAGGTTTACATGGATGTGAATATTGTTGATGATGCTGATAGACTGCTGACATTACGTGTTAACATCACTGTGCAAATAAAAAGTACCGGTAGAAAGAATATTTTTTTTCAACAGTTGGGAGCGCTGTAAGAAAAGTAAATACTAGCAAACAAAACAAAAACTTCCTGTTCAAAAGTTTAGGGTCATATAGTCAGATTTTGTGTGTGTGATATGATAGGTTATATTTTCTATGCAATTGCTTTAATATTATCAAGTGTTTGTCTTAGTCTGGACTGTTGTGGAGACTCATAATAGGTTTTAATTGTGAAAGTGTGAATAAATTACATTTAAATGCAAATTTCAATCCTCTGAATTTACTGTAAGATTTTTATTTTGTGGCCAAAGTTCTGTTTACTGGCATTTCTTTGTACATGAACTTCCAGGTACTTAAAGGGAAAAAAAACATGGTTCAATCCAAAAGAGAAGTTTTGCAATAATGCAATGTGTCCTATTGTTATTAGTTTGTGATTTGTTCATGTCCCAGCTTTCAGAAAAAAACAAAACAAAACAAAAAACATTGAAAGACGGAGAGATTTAGCCACTGTTTCTTTAAGCAAGAACAGCAATGATGCTTCTGTACCTTTCAGCTTTCCTTTGCTATATTGTGGCATCATCTTCTGTGTCCTCGCCAGAGAAACAGTTGGTTTGTTCCTCAGAATGTGTTAGCATTTGGTACAGCTACAGTGGTAAGATCAGATTGATTTTTAACAGCACTTCACATATTCAGTTTAATTGTTGCCTCAGGGGCCAGCAAAGATAAGTGATAAAAAACTCAGTGTATGTATAGATTTTGCACAGAACAATTCTTTCTTAACCGAGACTCTTGCTCATTCAGTTTACATACTAGGCCCAATTACTGTTAATCTTTGACAAATTATGCTCATAAATTACCTCTTGTGGGCTTTGAATCTCTTTTCATGATTCTGTTTGAAGTCTTTGTTATACAGTATAAAAAAGCCAATGCTCTCTTCAATCAGGGACTTTATATTACCTGTCAATGTCTGCGTCCCCCTGCTCTTCAGGAATGTCAGTGTACAATATAACGTGTACAGTAATCCTATATATATATATATATATATATATGCAGACATACAGTGGCATATCTGTGAAAATGTAAATCATTTTAACAAAATAACAAAATATATGTTATTTTTTTTTATTCAGTAATGTCTTGAGTCAGATACTTTTCATAAAATATGTTTACATATAGTCCACAAGACCAAAAAATAGCTGAAATTATTAAAATAACCCCCTTCAAAAGTTTGGGAAGCCCTGGTTTTTAGCACTGTGTGTGGTTATCCATGACTGTTTCTTTTATTTTGTGATGGTTGTTCATGAGTCCCTCGTTTGCTCTGAACAGTTAAACTGAGCTCTGTTCTTCAGAAAAAGGCTTTAAGGTCCTGCAGATTCTTCAGTTTTCCAGCATCTTTTGCATATTTGAACCCTTTCCAGCAGTGACTGTATGATTTTGAGATCCATGTTTTCACACTGAGGACAACTCAGGGATTCAACAACTATTAAAAAAGGTTCAAACATTCACTGATACTACAGAAGGAAACAAAATGCACTAAGAGCCAGGGGTGAAAACTTTTGAACCGGATGAAGTTTTCCAAATTTCTGTAATATATATATATATATATATATATATATATATATATATATATATATATATATATATATATATATATAAGCACATGACAAATTAAAATTAGATCCTTCGGAAGCTATGAAATGTATTAATTAATTAATTTATTTTCACTTGCAGGGAGAATATCAGCTTTATGTGGATGTTAACATTGTCGATGATGGTGAAAGAATGCTGACCTTACATTTCAACATCACTATGCAAATTAAAAGTGCTGATCACAAGAATGCATTTTTTCAACAGATGGGAGGGCTATAGGACAAGAAAATCCTATTCTTAATAAGACAGAAAAGGCAAAATAAAAGTTTGTTTAGGAAAGAAATGAATATGTTTATTTAGCAAGGTTGCATTAAAACATGTACTGTATAATGTATTTGCATTAAAACATGTATAATGGTTATATTTCATGTATTTCATCTGTTTTCAAAAGTGATAATAAGAAATGTTTCTTGAGCACCAAATCCGCATACGATAATAATATTGATTTCTGTAGGATCATGTGACACTGAGGACTGGAGTGATGGCTGCTTAAAATTCAGTCTTGCCATCACAGGAATAAATTAAATTTTGAAATGTAATTTTAAAGGTGATGCCTGTTTAAAAACTCAATGGATGTTTTTTAGTAGATAAAAAAGAAAATAAAATAAAGTAATTAATTATGTTTTGCCCAGGGCAATTCTTTCTAAACAACTCTTGCTATTTCAATATATATATATATATATATATATATATAAATTGCAGTCTTTATGATTCCTTTGTTATGCAACAAATTAGGGCCAATATATCTCCTGTCTCCTTTAATCAGTGACAGTGTACAATATAACATGTACAGTAATTCTGTAAGTTTATGAAAGTTGTATGCTCTGTATTGATTATATTGTGCATATAATGTACTTAATGGTCCTGCAAAATTAAGCTGCACTTTTCAGTATTAATAAATTTAGTATAAATTGCATCTAATAATAAAGAATTATTATTCTATTTTATTAATAATAATTATAATTAAAATAATTTATTATTATTGATTCAGTTTTTTAAATGATTGTTTATTTGACTTTTGTCATTCAGTGTTCACAATCAGACGTATGTGATTTCATGCACTTTTTAACAACAAAGATCAGCTGTGGTTAGATCACGTGCAGCCGGATATTCCTTGTGAAGTTCTGTAAATATGTGACATCATCAAAGGAGGTAAATATTAGACTGTTTTACTACATTAAAACATAATGGTTCAGCAGTGTATTAATGCATCTCACTAAGACCACATTATTTTTACCCACTCTAAAATAAAACATATATGTGACAATGGACCACAAAACCATTAATAAGGGTTCATTTTTTGAAGGATTAACAAAAATTGTCAGATTTGACAGCTGAATAAATAAGCTTTCCGTTGATGTATGGTTTGTTAGGATAACACAATATTTGGCAACTATTTGAAAATCTGGATTCTGAGGATTCTGAAAAAAAAAAATCAAAATACTGAGAAAAGCACCTCTAAAGTTGTCTAAAAATATTTGCAGAGATTGTATGTCGTTCAGTATGTTTGAAACGTATGAAAACATAAATAAAATAATTTACTGTAACATCATTCCTCCATCACATGAGGAAAGTTTTTTTTTACTTCCATGTTCACAAAACCACTGGCACTTCCCCCAAAAAAACATGCAGCGGGTTTCAAACAAATAGTGGTTTACAACAATGCACTGCATTGTCAAAAGCCAGAACTGTTTTAGAGAACGATTAGTTTAAGTCTTGTACATTACTTTTCGGAGAGTGTGTGTTTGCCATTGGTGTGGTTCAAGAAGGATAACAGATATGGTGCTTTGTGCCCTTCAGCTTTTATCTGTTTTTTTGCATTATTTTGCATGTCATCTGTGACTGCAGAGAGAACATTATTATGCTCCTCAGAAAGTATTGATATTTGGTACACTTTTGATGGTAAGTGGAATATCAAATACTTCTTATATACACACTTCACACACACACACACACACATATCTGGGGGCAGTAACATGATCATTTTAATACACTGATTTGATGCTAACATTTTGTGAAAACTGATATTTTTTGGGGATCCTTTAATGAATAGATAATTCAAAAGAACAGCACTTATTAGGAATAAAAATATTTTTTATACTGTTTTTATATACTTTTAAACATTATACTATAAAGGCCTTGACTCTCACTTTTGAACAATTTATTGTGTTATTGTATTTATTGTTTAAACTTAAAAAAATCGTTGTTAAAAAAAATTGTTAAAAAATCTTACTGAACTCAAACATTTGAACAGAATAGTGTACATACAGAAACTATTATTGGAAACCTACATATTAGTAACCCACAAAATATGATACATGATAACATTTTGTCTTTATTGAATTATGAACATTTACTGTCTCTTTAATCAGGCCCACTGTATTACCTGTCAATGGATGGTTTCCCCTGCAAACTAGGAGTGGATATGTGCTCTGTAACTTATAAAGTAATCCCAAGTAAGTTTGCGAAAGATTTAAAGTTGGTAATATAATATAGTCTGATTAGTCTTATCTTCTTTGTGGAACAGTCTGTTTAATTTAACCATTTTAATGGTTAAATCACATTTTAATGTGACATTTGCCTTGTTTTTCAGTGTTCACAATCACTCGTGTTGGATATCATGCTATTATTTATTACAAAGGTCAGCTGTGGTTGGATCATGTGCAGCCAGATATTCCTTGTGAAGACCTCAAATTATGTTACATCATAAAAGGAGGTACTACGTGTAATATATGTTTAATGCATTATATTTTAATATAGCAATGCAGCTGGAATACCAATGAGGATGTGTCCTTGTTTCAGAAACACTTCATGAGACTTTTCCATTTTATGTGAAAAAGTTTTTTGGCCCCGAGGTGAGTAATCAACTTAGTGCTTTATCCACTCCACTTTAAATTAATTGAATCCTTCAGAAATTACATGTATTAAAATATACAGTATACTATAAATGATAATACATAATAAAGATAAGATTAAAAGCCATAATCTTATAGTAAAACCGATTTTGCTATTTTACTTTACAGGGAGAGTATCAGATTATCCTCACCATAAACGTTGTTGATGACCTTGAAAACAAACTGCCAATACAATTTAATGTCACTTTAAATGTGAAAATCAATGGCAATAAGAAAAACAAATTCTTTCCACATCTGGAAGGGGTGTAGGACAAGCTTTATTTATTTTTCAAGTCAAATTATTTATTCTGTATTTTTTCGGTTCAGCTTTATGACCAGATCAAGTGATCATCATTCTAGCAAATCCATCTCAAATGACGGATATTAAAATTGTTTGTATGTATAGTATTTTGACACCAGGTAGAATATTTAAGAACATTTAGATTGAGCCAAATGATAAAGGCCGCCCCTTTAGCCCAAACAGCAGCCTGTCAATTAGGAACTTGATTCTTCTTCCTGGATGCATGGCACATTATCAGCTGCTGAGTATTGTCATTCATTCCGAACCGCCTCCTGTTTGAAGTTTGGACAGACTGAAATAGTTAAAGGAGGTTAAAATAACAGCCTTATCAACAGTGTCTGCCATCAGCTGGGAGTAGCTCTCACTTATTTATTGTAAATGTCTGTCTTGTGAGACATTACCTGACACTTGATAACAGAAACACGAGTAACAACATAAAGTATAACTTAAATGTTGTGTGCTATGCTTAATGAATGCATATATTAACAATCTGCAAGTATATAAAAACAAACATGCCAATACAGTGCTTAACATTATTTATTTTATTTACAAACATATCATTAATTTAGCAAAAATTCTGTAAATACAGTAATATTGAGAAACTCAATTACAATTCAAAAACAGATTAAATCTGTTGTAAGTGTTTTATGTTATAGAACTTGAAATTTAATTGATTTCCTTTTCAAAATTCATGTGTGCTGATTTGGATGCAGATTTCTTTTTTCATGATTCTTCAAGACATGGAAAGTTAAAAAAGACAGCATTTATTTGAAATGGTAATTCTTTGTAATGTTAAAGTCTACTGTCACTTGTTTTATTCAATTTCTTTAAACGAAAAATCTTTATTTCAAAACTGTTTATAGAGGATATAGACAGACAGATAGATAGATTTCCACTGAATTCATGAATTACATCACTGTGTGCATTTCTTGTATGACATAAAACAAGTGAATCTCTGATGAGCACTACATAGTAGACACATGCTGTATTTGTGGGAGTGATATACAGTATGTATGCTGGAAGAGGGATCACTACCGCTCTTGTCAAGAGGGTTGGGTGTGAGGTGGCATATTCGCAGTGGGTGTGTGGGTGTTGCAGGCCTGACAAGAGAGAGCAGGTGTCTCAGGACGGGCTGACCTCGCAGTTTTGACCCTGGGGGCCTATCAATCTCAATCTAATGGCAGGGAGGGGGCAAGGAGGGGTAGGGTTAATTAGGCAGCCTCCCTAACAAAAAGAAAAAAAAGAAAAAAAAAAGAAAAAATAAATTCCCCAAAAAAGGGAAGTTGAGGTAAATTTTTTACATTTTGAATACAGTAATGGACTACATGTCATGATCATCTTCTCTGTGTCATCAAGCAGCGAAACAAAGTACTTGATAAGACTAAATTAATTACTTTACATATTAATGACTTAATAATGTGACATTTTTGCAAAAAAAGTCTTAAGACATATATGTACAAAATAATTTGCTTCTGGTTTGAAGAACACTGTTCCTGATTGTTAATTTTCTTTTTTTTTTTTTTTTAGATTACAAAGAAAAAATAAAATTCAGATCCACTTTGTTCACAATGGCTCTTTACCGCAAACCTTTTCTGTAGTAGAAGTGATGACCTGTGAAATATGAGCCGGTGTATGTAGTTTGAGATGGTTGAGGTTTCTCACTGTCTCCCATTCACATGCCACAAATTCTGTGTAACCGATACTGTTTGACCTTGGCAATTCCCATGAAAATATTTCTCAAACTATACCAGATCTAAGTTGGTCTCAACCAATCGGGGCGAAAGATATTTTCAGAAATTACGCAAACAATGACCCAACGCACCGAAGTTGGAGGAAATTCCATCAGTGTTGACTGAGCGATGTAGGGGTGTCATAGAATAGGCTACCTCGGAGTGATCTTCTTCCCGTTTGTGCATCAGCAGAGGTTTAATTAGGTAAAGTGTCTCGTGAGACTAGATGCTTAATGGCTGCGGCTGTTTAGAAACAGAACTTTGTGTGTTATGTCTGTTGGTTGAGCCTCTATTTCAAGCTCTTTCTATATTAACTGTAGTCCACTATGGGGTCCATGTTCACATACTAAAAGAGAACAACAAAGCAGCTGGTGGGTGACCTTCCACTCTCTCCATTGAGCTCAGAGGAGGAGAGAGACGACATAGGCTGGCGCAACTCTCATGGTGCTCAAATACAACCCTCTCCCAGCCAACAGCAGCTGCTTCGCACTATTTTGGTCTTAGGATCACCACAGCAATCCTTCAGACAAGGAACAATTTTCACACTCAAGGGGGAAGGACTGCTCTAAAATAAAACATACCTGTCAACCCTCTACAGACACCTTGGCAATTGAATCGCCATTAGCAAGTGCATTTTTTAGTTCACTCACCATACTGATAAGACTATATAAATATGTAGCTATATTATATATTTTATATTTCTTATATATATTTTATATTTATTTTACTAAATATGTTTGTAAAATGGCACAGCTTTTTCAATATCTGAAATTATAGAACTTTAGTAATTTGAATTAAAACTTGGTTATAAGGATGCATATTAGTAATTTTAACTAAACGGACTAGTGGTGGTGCTTTTTTGGTCATTCCATGTTTCTGTAAATAAATAAATAAATATATGGAGAAAACTAGCATTAATACTGGTAAGATAATAATACTACAAATTCTACTAAAAATAACAATATAAAATGCAGTAATGAATAACGAGCTGCTGGATTCATGAATATTAATCAGGTTGTGTACATAAGCTAGACGATTATAGGTGAACGCCAACCAATGAGATTGTCGTTGGAAAATTAATTCCGCCTAATAGCAGAGAACCTGTCAGTTCTTAAAAGCTGAAGAATTCCAATGTAACGCTGTTAATTTGACAGAAAAATATAAGAAAGAATATTGTTTAAGTATAGCGCGTCAATTCTGCATGGTATGTAAGACTCTCTCGCTCTGTCGCTCTCTGCGTGAGAAAAAACACCAACTGACGGCGAGTTGTGCACCTTCACACTGAAGTTTACGGTACGCGAAATACCAGGCATGCTGTCCATCCACAGAGATGAACGGAAAAATAGCACAGATCGCTTCTCGTTCGATGAAGAGAGAAGCTCTGAAGCGCTCAGCCGAAGTGTTCTACTTAGCTTCCCACTCACACACTGGCGAGTAAAATCTGAGAATTTATTAGCCAGTGGCTAATATTAGACATCATTTAGTGGCTCAGAGTAAAGATTTAGATGCAGTAGTAGAGGGTTGTCTTGTCTGTAAGTCTAGAGAGAGACGGCATGGAAGTAATGGAAGCCCCTCTCTCTTCTGCCTAATAATTTTGTGCATTAATGTATGTAATCATTTCAAAACTCTTCTTTGTCTAATAATAGGTTATAAGACATTATTTGGACAGGGTGTTGGACAATAAAATGGGAAAAAACAATGCCAGGACATGCTTCAAAACTTTGAAAAGTCATCTTTTTAATTATAATTTATATCAATAATTTCCAAAAAAATAATATATATCTATATATACGTTTCATTATCATTAAGGTGTGTGGGACAGTTCATATAAAAACTTTCAGCAACATTTTTCCATATGTTCAGCCTTTAAAATGAAAACAATACATTCAAACCAATTTAAAAATGTTAAGATATTACAATAACTGATTCGAGCCATTTTAAATGTCGTATTTAACCCTTTCGTGCTGTTGCATGTCTTTATTACCCGTTTTTTGCTTTAACCTAAATTTTATGCAAATCTTGAATTTGCAATTAATGATTCTTCAGTTGTGAATTTTTGTATGGTCAATCTGAAGAGCTATGCTAGATATTAAATCATAACAGCACAAAAGCTTTAAATTGAATACTGTTTTTCAATAAAACATCTTAAATACCAGCAGTGTTTTTATTTTCTTTCTTTCTTTTTTTTCTTTTTTTATAAAAATACACAATTTGTAACTTTTCTTGGTATAGAGATTAACTTTTTTGTAACTTCTTGGTAATGGAAACAAAATGACAAATAAATCTTTACTGGTTAAACAAATGCCAAATTGTAAGGGGACATTTTAAATACATCTAATATGTATCAGGTCAGGATGGAATATAAACAGAAATAGAAAACAGAAAAAACAGCGATTTACATAGCCAATGAGTGTAAATCAAAGATGTTTACCCCACCACAAAAAAAAAAAAGAAAAGAAAAAAAAAACATATTTCTTTAAAAGATATTATTTCTTTAAAAATAAGTCTGTTTTACATTTGAAGATTACTCTCTCTTGTCAAATGACAAACCATCATCCATTCTGATGCTCTTCTCTTCCCTCCTCCTCCTCTCTCACATACTCTCGCAGTCTGACAAAACCTCTGTAAAAACAGTTACCCTGTTACTGCTGAAATTCATGCTTCACACAACACATCCATAGCTGACAAAAATACACCATGCACGCAGGATGTTTGAATCAATCAGCAAAAGATGCAGTGCTGTAATTTTAGTCAAGGCCATTTAGTGTCCAACTGTTGACTAAATATATTCTGACTTTGTATATAAAATAGATCTATTTTTATGTATACATTTGTCATTTAAATACTGGTGCGAATGCACCATGTGCACAATAATTGCAACCACATCCTCATGCACCACCAAACCAAAATAATGGAGAATAACAGCAGATTTCCACAAAAATCCCCAATTAAGACAGCATTTCAAAAATCACATTTTCAGAGGTAAACTATAACACTGTTACAAATTCTTAAAGGCAACCATCTTTACATTCGCGTTTATAACCATTGGGTCCACCTGAATGTATTCAACACAATTAAGCAGGCATAATACTGAGACAGGTACCGCTCTGCACGTCAACTTTAGGGGTAGTGTGGGGGGTTTGGGGGGTTAGTGGGCACAGTCTCAGGCCGTGAATATTAAATGTGCAAAATGTCACAATTAGTCATTTCAAAATAAATAAAATAAAAGCCATGCATTTTGCCCTAGTACAATGTAAAACTGCCTATCCTTCAAAAGAAAACACACACACAATTTTACAATAATACCTTAAATATATTCAATCAAACCACGCACTATTAAAAAAAAAAAATCTTGAAAAATTATAAATCTTACAGTTCAAACTGTTACGTGCTGTTATTTTCAAGTTTGATTTTTCATTGGATATTTTCGTCATCCTTAGCTACAGGTGCAGAAATAAAGAACACAACAGAAACAAAGACAAACAAAAAAAGTCAAGACAAAGTCGTTAAACCAGTACCATGCACAGGCATGTCATAGACGAATCTCCTAAAACAGGAGCAAGAGATGTTAGACAAGGCTGTAGAGATGGGTAATGGAATAAGACTGGCAAGTGACCCTTTCAAAATGTGCATGGTGTTTCGAACCAAGCGGAAAGCGGACACTGGTACACACTCCTGCTGCCCAAACACACTGGCAACCCGATGCACATCTCCCCTTTAAAACGTCAGGTGGTAAAATAGTAAGGCAGCTGTTCGCTTCCGTCAGCTAAAAGTGCATCTCCGAACATATCCAGTTAAGTCCCCCCATTCCACCCCTCCCCTTAGCAGCAGGGTGGACATGCACTTGACTGGGTACGGCTTGGATCAGCAGATTCTTTTTCTTTCCCAACGACTGCTTGCTTCAGCTTTCAGAGCCCAAGCGAGTCACAAATCATCACCAGAGGAACTGGGTTGGCTCAAGCCGAATGGTCCGGGTTTCGTCTTTCTCCCATGATTTGCTCTAATTCCAGTCATCCAGTCCTTTGCCTGTTTCTGAGTCTGACTGGTGCCATTTTGTTTTAAAGGCCATTGACGCAAGTGCGGAGAATTAGGGGCCTATGCCGCTAGTTTTCATGAGCTCACTGAAGGGTCGAAACAGTTAGAGGGTAAGTAATTATGTTGAATAACATTCAGGCACAGCTGCAATTACATGGCAAGAGTAAGGTAGACTACATTAGTTGGTGACTGACATGGGGAAAAGATCAGGGCCGAAATCCTCCATCTGAGTGCGAGAGTCTTACCTGAGTTTAATGTGCCATCAAGTGAGGAAATGAACAAAAATAATTGCCAGTCCAATATTTATCAGCATCACTAGTATGACCAATATTGAGTTGGGACCCTGAAGAACCGGCAAAAAAGACAAAGCTGGAGGTTAGCAATTGAATGGCACCCGCTCTCATATAGCAAATAAAAATACTAGGCATGCACCAATATTAAATTGTTTTATTTAATACAAAAAAGCTGATTACTGCTTTCAAGTAATGGCCAATATTTAATTTATATGTTTAAATATTAAATAAAAAAAAATACATTTTGAATTATGCACCAATATTCAAATTTGAATTTTAATACCGAAAAGCTGATAATTATTTTCATGTAATGGACAATATTTATTTGATATGTTTAAATAGAAAATAAAAAATATAAATTTTAAATTAGATACTAAAAACTAAAAAACACCATTTATATAAGCATGCATGATACAGTACATGAATACCATATTGTTTATTTTCCATTATTAGAAATGTTCAGATTTATTAGTATCGGACAATACTGGATATTTAAGTGTGCAGGATCATTTGAATTATTTACTTTAAAGGTGCACTAAGCGGTTTTTGATAAAACACTTTTGACCACAGTGTCGGACCGAGTCCCAAAACACACTTGTAGCCAATCAGAAGTAAGGGCCATGTCTTGTAATAATGGAGAGCACTCAATTTGAGTGCAGATGGACATTGGCAGATTGACTGAAGATAATTATGAGAATCGAAAGATAACTAAAGAGGAGAATGTCGGAGAAACAAAACATTAAAAAAAGAAGAGTTATGATCAGGCAAGAGGTAGGACCCAAATAAATACTGAAGCAGCTTTCCAGCGGTGGAGAGAACTCAGGGAGAGGGAAGGCCTAGAATTGGACACCCAGGTTGCATTGTTTCATTGCGAGTAACTTTGATTTTGCATTGTTTCACACATCTTATCTGTGTTGGCTTTTGTTTGAATATGCTTGTGTCATCTTCACTTGTTTCCGCGATCGTTGTTATGCCAGGGTTGTGTGGGGCACAGAGATATAAAAATAGGCAAATTGTTTTGGTGCTTTCAAATATCAACATCATTTGGCCAAAAATAGCTTAGTGCACCTTTAATTTTAACACTGTTAAATAAATATATAATTTAGAAATCTCATACTTAACATTACAATGTTGTGATGCCTAAATTCATGTGTAGCACTTAAATGTAATTTTAAATTATAATATATACATTAAGAGAATATAGATGATTATGTATCTGTGAATTTTATTAGTAAATTTACAGATAAATGTCATGCATGTTGATGTTGCAGCTACTTACTGACTCCTCCTCAACAATGTCAGTAGTAATTTCCATGCTGGCTTTCTTAGTTTCTGCTAGGCTCTTTGGCTTCAATGATTCCTGTTTCTTCAGTTTGGGTTCGGGTTTGCTCTCTATGGCCATTACTGGTTTGGGGGTCGGTGTGCGGTATTGCTTTGCAGCAGGGGGCATCTTGGTGTGAGCAGTCGATGTTGCATGGTGTTCTTCATCCTCAGGATCATCAGGTGGCATCATCACCTCCGCCTTCACAAAGTACCCGTGATATTGGGAGTGCAGCTCACCATTCCCAGGGCTGGAGGCATTGGCGACTGGCGCCGGCGGCTTGGAGGGTTTGGCTACCGGTACTATTTCCTGTTTTACTTCCTGTTTGTCTGATATCCTGGAAGTAGCCTTGGTGACACCCACTGCCAGGCTTTCGGCAGCAGGGGTCTTGTTTTCCTTGATGGCTTTTGGGGCACTTCTGTTAAAGAAGGGCTTTTTCTTGCTGAGAGGGGGAGAGGGAGGTGGTGTGGGTCCCGGGCTTTGGGAAGGGGACTGGTTTGGGGTCGTGCCTTTGCGATAAAAGTGCGGACTTCCTGAAGGTGATTTCTCTTTCTTTTCTTCTGGTACTTCTTTAATCTCGATAGGCTCACTGGAAAACCTTTGCTTGATATAGTCAGGACCTTAAAAGGGTATAAAAAAATCAGAATTAGTTTACTAAATATTTTTACATTTTGTATATAGATATTAATTTTTTTATTTTATTACATTTTATACAGTCTGATTCTAAAAATAAAAAAAATAAAAAGATCAAATGATTACTGCCAGACAAAAAGACCTTGATGCATCTAAATCTGGCTCAAATGCTTAATACCCAGAAACAAAACATCTCAAGAGCGCTGCTTGTGAATATCAAGCTCAGAATAAACTGCCAGCACAACAGATGCAATTTCACGTTTTTTACAGTCTAAGTCTCTTAGTGTTTATGCAGGGGACGGACATTAAGAACTTTGCCACTTGCTTTATGATTGAAGTCTTAGCTTCCAGTCATTCTCCAGATTCTCCAGACCATGGATATGGCCTCGCAGCTGACACAGATGGGCTTTCTAGAACTTGCACTGGACTGTGCCCAGGCCTAGACTACAAATAAATCACACTGTTTATCAGCCTTTTTAAAGAGCTAAAGTGCAGAACAGCTCGTCAGCAGAGAGTCTCGACACCAAACACTCTCAAACAAAATGTGAGTACATTTCAGAAAGAAAACTTTCAGTCCACATTGATCCCTTGAGTAAGTTGAGTTGACTCTTTGTTGACGCAGAAAAGGTATTTTGATATTTCTATAAGGACAAATGTGAAGTTATGAGCCTGGTGATTTTTATAAAGTCTGTAGGATTGAGGATCTTTGACCTTTATATTATAATTTGGCTTATATACAAGTAGCAGCAGCCTAATTATTGTGAAATAAAATCTAGATTGTAAACAAAAGTGAGTGTCTCACTAAAATAAACATTTGTCATATTTATCCCAATCCCCAAGACATAATTTCTTAGGTTATTTTAAATAAAATGGAATTAAACTTGACTAGTCCTAGGTAATGTTTCCCTAAATCACGTGCAGACAACCAAGGTTTTGAGAAATTCAGAACTGAAAACCTGACTACATTTCACTTCATGAACTTGACTTTAAAATTAAATGTATGGAATAACTAAAGGGACATGGTTGATGGGGAGGAAAAATTCAATTCCAATGTTTTTTTTCATTTGTGCAATTCTTTTGTGTTCCCCAGAAAAAAAAAAAAAAAAAAAAAAAACTTTGCATTTACTCATAAAATATTTTGAGGGTGGATTCACGTGTTCTTCTTTATGTTGAGTTACCCTTTCTGGATCATTTAAACAGGGGCACCGGGCACGTAACAGATGGAATAAATAAACTTAATGTAAATCTATCTGCAGAGATAATACTTAAATTCTGAATAATCCCCAAATCCACAGGTAACAGATTTATCCTTAACAAATAAAATAAACTGACATGCTACTCAAGCTGGTAGCCCTGTTAGTAGAAACTTTTGACCTCGTTTAGAAAAGTGCATGTATTTCATAATCTAAAGATATAGAAAAAAATGGTTATAATTCACAAACAGCTACCAGAGTTGTAGGGATTCAGCACTGTGATTCTTTGCATCCACCCAGCAGCTTTAATCCCACTGAGGTTGTGCTGTCAAATCCGGCTAGTGCGCAATTATCTGACAATTGAACTAATGTAATAGACAATTATTTATATATTATTTGTTTATATTAATTATTTAGGAAGCAACAGGGATTCTGCGCATGACATAGTAATCCACAATATGTAAAATATTTTTAGCTTCATAAGCAAGAAGTCACTGGCCAGCCATGCAGACCTGCGATTGAGTTGGGGGTGGAGATTTAAGGATTCCACTTGGACCATTTAGGAATTATCCTGAAACCATTTGGTAATGTATGGACAAATGCCAAAGGCATTTTAAGGCTTTAACAAAGCTTTATATGAGCAGAAAAAGGTTGAAGAAACTGGCCTCACTGAACTGAGGTTAATGTGATATTACAAATCATAAATATATATAAAATGTGACATTCATCACCAGCTTGTTTCATGTTGGTAATGCTAACGTATCAATTGTTTAGAATAAAAATTCCAGTCTACAACACACATTTATAATTATTGTGCCTGATGGTTTTTTTTTATAATTTGCAGGAATTAAAATTGGTCGGAGCTTGGCTCAGAGAAGCAGTAATTTATGCAAATTATATTCCTCCCCATCACAACTCATTTGCAATTGCATCTGCCTTCTTTGCCTTTGCTTGACAGGGAGACAAAAAAGAGACACTTGACCCAGACACAAAGACAAGGACACAAAGGGAGTAATTAGGGAGGGGCGAAAGGGCATAGAAAACGCGTGTGAGTCTGTGTATGTGTGTGTGCATGAGAGGAAGCGGATGTGCACGTGGGTGATGGGATACCTGGTTGATAGAAGTTGGGGGACAGTTCTCTAGCCACTGCTCTGGCGATATCAGAGTCCTGGCTGGCAGACAGGGCCGCCTGGTCAGCTGCCTCTGCTTTGGCCCTGGCGTGTGCAGTTCTAGGTAAAGCAAAGAGACAGAGCTGGAGTCAGACAGCTTGGATGATAAGATATGGGAGGAGGGCACAGCACTTTAACACTGCTCCTGGCACTATCAGTCACCACCACTGCAGTGGCTGCAAGTCTATTGTGCCACTCACAACAAGCACACAAAGATGCATTCATTAACAGAAGTTACTATGCTGTGTACTGGTTTCATTTTCCTATTCACAAAAAAGCTATAGTGCTAAAAATAGTGCAAAATGTTGGCATTAATTAGTTGAAAGAGTACATAATTGTCCTCTGTCAATCTGCAAACATCTAGAGCTGAGTGACAAATATATTTGATATACACTACCATTTCAAATTCTGAGGTCCTTAATATATTTTAAAAGAGAGAGAGAGAGAGAGAGAGAGAGAGAGAGAGAGAGAGAGAAATGAATGCCTTTATGCTGCAAGGATGCATTCAATTGATCAAAAGTGTCAGTAAAGACATAGGGACCTATTTTAACAATCTAAATGCATAGGGGGTGTCTAAATCCACTTTTGCTAATTTAGCGACAGAAAAATGGTTGGCTAATGGGTTGTCCCTATTCTCTTAATGGGTAATGGGTGTTTTTTGGGCGTAACATGCAATAAACCAATCAGAGTCTCATTTTCCATTCCCTTTAAGAGCCAGTTGTGCTCTTACCATGACGGATTTGCTATTTACACTGCGAAATTTAGCAAGTGCAAAGACAGAGAACGTGTCTCCGAGATGAAACATAGCTGTTCATGTGTGAGCAGATAGCCTAATTCTGATACATGCGATGACTATCCATTATGGCATGTAGGCATTTTTATATTTAATTAGCCTTCAAAAAATTATTATGCATTGCAATGCTTTAATTTTTTATATTTGGCATGTGTGTGTGCTGCTGTGCGTCCCCGTGCCTAAGCAGTGTTTACGCTCTTTAAATAACCCATGGGCGCAAAAATGTGTGTAAATGCATTTGCTAATTAAACTACGTGGCGCTGGACGGGAAAATGTGAACGCCGCCGGACTGAAACTAGCAAACACACTTACGCTGTGCCTTGTATCGCATTGCGCCGTGTGTATGATAGGGCCCATAATGTGAAATGCTCTAAAATATTTCTATTTCACATAAATTATGTTTTAGCGTTATGAACTATTAAACTATTATTATTTTTAACGATTAAACTTTCTATTCAGGAAAAAATAAATAAATAAAATAATGAATATAATGGTTTCCACAAAAAATATCAAGCAGAACAACTTTTTTGAACACTGAAAATTCAGGTTTGGCATCACAAAAATTTATGACATTTTAAAATATAATCAAATTGTAAAAATTGTTAATAATGTTACAGTTTTTACTGTATTTTAGATCAAACTTACTAACCACCAAACCTTTTTACAGTAGTGTATCTTAATATTTTCTTTCAGATATATATTTTACTTAATAACACATTATAAGTCTTAATGCTCTGAAAAATAAAAAAACTTGTCAGAAACACTTTTTTTGTAGGAAACTTTAAGAGCATTAAAACAAATCACTGAAATATCCACAAAAATGTATGCCAACTTCAAAACCACTGCAAATATATAAATATTAAATACATATATAAATATTTAATATACTCCATATTTAATCCATAAACTTTTAAATATAACTTAGTATTTTGTATCAGCCCAACAAGGCTTTAAATAACCCATTGGACACTTGTTATGTTCACATGAGTGAAGAAAGAGTACAGATGTATGTTACAGTATATGGTATATAGGGTCTACAAGGGTATAACTTCATATATTTATATACAGATATGCAGTGCCATGAGTACTGGAAGACCATGCAAACCTAATTTTAGTTTTTTTTACATTTAGCATTTAATTCTGAAAGTTTTTGTTGGGTTACTCACTCCTTTCAGTAAAACTAGACCATTCTTCTTTTAGGTAGTGGCCTACTTAAAATTCCCATCACATATGCAGAGTAAAATATGAAAATCAGTGCAATATTTGTTAAACATTTAACCAATACTATTTTTTTCCTTTTTGCATTAGACCATGCAGTCTGAATGAAGACATAATTGTCAGCTGGCTGTCATGAAACATTCCAGACAAAGTATCTTTCGAAGTCCATCTACATTACAACTGTTATGCTAAGCTTGCTTTTAAAGGATCATAGTCTTAAACTGTGGGGAGGAGCTCGGTCTGTATTCATCACATTCTAAGGAGAGCTATGTGAATAAATTAAATTGAATATAAAGCTTTGGTTGAATGAATTAAACTAGCTAACCTTTTCCTTCTAAAAAACAAACCTCAAGTAATAAGATATGCACTATATATATATATATATATATATATATATATATATATATATATATATATATATATATATATATATATATATATAGTACAGTATAATTGTGATATATAGCACCGGTCCTCTGCTGAGAATTGCAATAATGTTGATAAATGAAACCTTAAATAGGAGAAAGATACACTGTAAGCTTGAGCTAGAGAGTCATGTCATGGTGTGGTAGCACTAACACAAATATACTGAGTGTCTGGTGTTCATATAGAGCAAAAGTAGCCCAGTGATAACAGGATTAATGATTTATTATGTTTCAGCCCAAACCAGCTCCTGAAGAGATCCATCTAATTCAGGGGTTCTCAACCATGGTCCTGGAGGGCCACCGTCCTGCAGAGTTTTGCTTCAACCTTGATCAAACTCACCTGCCTATATCTTATAATAATCCTGAACATCTTAATTAGCTGTTTCAGGTGTTTCTGATTAGGGTTGCATCTTAAATTTGCAGGACAGTGGCCTTCGAGGACCAGGGCTGGGAAAGCCTGATAGTTCACTGGGCATCTGGACTTCTGTAGCCAATGAAACATGCTACAACTAGGTCTCAAGAGCTATCAGCTTTGCTTTTACAGTTATGCTACTGTTCAGAAGTTTAGGGTCAGTAAGATTCTTAAAAAGAAATTTCTGCTGCAAAAAGTGGCCGTTTTGCCATTATGGAAATTAATTACATTTAAAATGTATAATGATTAAATACAATTATAATATTATGACGTTTGTGTTGCACCAAAAAATAAATAAATAAAATCAGATGTGCCATTTACATGGTAATGCAATGTCTGATTTTAAAATGGGTTTTAAAGGATGAATTTTGAGATTTTATGTTTTTAACCTTGTATTATATTCCGAGTCAATTTGTTCCATTTAGATTTTTGAGCTTCCGTAACTTCTAGTTAAGCTGTGATTTTATTCTTGATATTTTACCATAAACATGCATGCAAAGTGAGGATGCACTGATGTGTTTTGAAGTGCACACAAATAATTTTCTGACGATTTTGATGTTTGCGGGTCAAATTGACACACATTTATTTTTTTTTCAAGGCAACTGTTCAGACCCAAGTTAAATATATTTCTTGGGAATATGTTGTTATGTTGGCGTTTTGCTACCCTGGAAAGGGAGAAAAATATGAGTTTTTCTCATTATTTTCAGTGCTGAAAAAGACTTTCTCAGACTCAGATGGTAAAAGTGAGCTATCATTTATATTGTCAATGTATATGAAATACTATTTAACTTATCTTTTTCTTCCAAAATAAATTTTTTTCTCATTTAGGGCCATGAACATGTCTAAAAGAATTGTGTTCCAAATTTGAAGTTGATATAAAAAAAAAAAGAGGTTCCAATGCAATTTTGTTTAGATGTTATACCACAACTTGCCACTGGTGGCTTTCCAACGATATGTATTTTTCAAGATTATGAAAAGTTTTGATTCTAAAAGACCATTATACTACAAGCATGGCTCCTCTAAACACACAAGGCATATATAATATTAACACAGTATTAAGAGAGCATCTACATACTATTTGTCAGCATTTGTCCCTAGGCGTTAATGGACCTAATGTGATATTCTTTGGAGTCTGAGCCAAAGAACATCTCCTAGGCGACAGATGAAGCACTTGCATAAATTCTGAGGGTTTTAATTTGGCAGTGTCTCCTCACATTCGCCCACTCTATCACACACAAGAGCTCAGATAAAGATTTGAAGAGGAGCACATCCTCCCTGCTTGAGCCCACAGCGACTTGTCTTGATTCTGATCTGTCCAGTTAGCCTGTACAAATGTATATTTCTGTATGAATTCTTATGCTGCTAGTTTATATAATGTTTTCAGTGATATGTCGGACTCCACTGATAACTATACAACATTCTAGGGCTGCAAATCATTACAAATATTTAAGCATGATTAATCTTGTATGTTCTTTAGTTGAAATTCCATGTTTCTCAAAATGAAACAACACAAAGCAGTGAAATAGGAAATCTATGATGTGTAAGACGTTTTTTTGTTATCTTCACTGGCCCTCTGCAGCCCTCTAATGTACTGTTTGCATTAACATTTCTATGAATGACAGACAGCATTTCACTGGTGTGTGATATCTGACTTCAATTATAATTCAATTCAAAGAATGTTAATGACTCTTAAAGGGTAAAGTCTAGTTTATGTCTGATTTGTGAAGAAAAACAACAACAACATGTCTTTCTACAATTACTGAGAAATGCTTGCTGCGTTGTGGACTTTTTGGTGGGTTTCCAAAAGGCACTGTTAGCCAACTATGGTCACAAGTTCCGCTGAACTCTAATGATAACAACGGAACTGTGGTTGTAGTTGCTTTTGGGAAATGCACCCCTGATCAGTTTCAATCAGCTCAAAATGGTCTGATTATTTTTTTAGAAACCACAGAACAGAATGAAAATGAATAAATGTGTTAACATAATTAAACAACATTCAACATACACTACTGTTCAAAAGTTTGGTGGTAAGTAAGTTTACTTTTGAACTTTCTACTCAAAGAATCCTGAAAAAAGTAAACGTGGTTTCCTCAAAACTGTTATCAAAATTGATGATAATAATACATGTTTCTTGAGTACTAAATCAGTATATTAGAATGATTTCTAAAGGATCATGTTATGAAAATTCAGCTTTGCCATCACAAGAATATAATCCCATTTTCAAAATATATTAAAATAGTAAACTTCACAGTATTACTCTTTTTTACTGTATTTTTCATCAAATAAATGCAGCATTGGAGACATTTATTAAAATATTTAAAATATTTAAAAAATCTTACTGATCCCAAACTTTAAAGTAGATATAAAGTAGCGTATAAAGTAGATTACCATAGAAGAAACAATCCTCTACATAAACTGTTGTTGAGGACAAACAGAAGATTAAGATGGTTATCTGTTCAGGTAATCTCATCCATTAAAGCCTTGACCAGATAAGCAGGACGCATAAATCTCACATATGAATTGTGAAATCAACTTTTTACAAAAAAATGTACCATGGTAAAGTTTGCACTAAATTATCATAGCTTCTATAGTCTCCTCAAGAAAGTATTAAATAAAATGGCAAATAAATTCTTGTATAGAGATCCCTTTTATAATCTACACTCATTGTAGCAACTCCAATATTTTGGCAGGAATTAAGATTGCCACGGTACAAGAAAGTGAGTGCTGATAGGATATATACGTGCACACATACATGCAGCTCTAAACCGGAGTGCTCTAACAGATGATAACAGGACACAGACTGGCTACTGTATCAGTGACGGCTCCAAGACTATATTCTTGTCAGCGATTGAGAAGCCAACTCCTGCCTTGCCTTATTTAGTCAGGCTCAGTACTGGCACACAGTGCACACATGTGTGAGAGAGCACAGAGCTGAGACCCCCCACCCCACCCCGCTCTTTTTCAAGACTCCTTCAAGGCAATCCAAAGCCTTCTCAGACTCTCCACACATTCCCTGAACCCTCCCAGTGCTTAACACGTCTCTGCGTAACAATCTTCAAAGACACTGAGAGATATTTAATTCATCCAGCAGCTCTGGGACATATTACTATTTCATTAGCTGCATGGACTGTGCAAGCTCATTATAGCAGCTTTCATTAAAATTCATACTCATTCAGCTATCAGAAGGAAGCTCATGGTAATGAATGAACAGGACAAGGACACGGTTTTTGTGCTGACAGAAAAAAGTAAATAACTGCATTAATAGAGCAAAGCAAAATGCTTCCTAAGTAAAAAGCCCTAAATAAAAAAACCTGCATATGAAAACCAAAATAAAGAATTACATAAGGAACAGTTCAATTAAAAAATGAATAATATATCATTATTTAAATTTCAGTTGACTTTCTTTCACAGAACACAAAAGGAAACATAATGGTGTAAGAAGGTGTCTCCTGAAATTATGTTTGATGAACAGACCAACATTTAGGCCATTATTCATTGATAATCATCAGTGAGTTGTTAACCACTAAGATCAGATCAATGATTAAGTGAGCTGAACTAGAGAACCAGATCATTCTGATTCATTATCATCAGATCTGCTTTCTGAACTGATTGATTAAAAAGATGATTCATTCTCAAATCTGATATCACTACTAAACTCAGGCAAGATGAGGTGAATATAAAGATTTTCAGCATGCAAGTCATGTAAAACATTTTTCTGATGTTTTTTTTTTTTTTTTTTTTTGAGCAAACCTCAATCCTTATTCACACATATTACAATTATTTGGCAGGATATTCTATATTAATATATACATTGAATATTGTGTGTTCCACTGAAGTTTGGAACAACATGAGGATAAAAGTAAATTATGATGAAAAATTTAATTTTAGGGTGAACTGTTCCTTTAACCATGATATTGTCATCCTAACTACTCTCCAGTGTTGATAAAAGGAAAAAAAGGTCTAAGGAAAAGAACAAAAATGAATATATTGAAGGAATACTAATACTAAACAAGTGAGAAACTTCTCCTACACAAGCACTAGCACTAGCATATAAGCTCACAAGTTAAGAAAAGAGTTTAGTTACAAGAATTTAGTGATTTTCTGGAGTGGGAAAATGTGTTGTTGTGTTTAGAAATCAATATCAGGCATTTCCTCCACCATTCCATGTGTGACTTAACCGATAATTATGTGTTATGTATAACACGTATAAAAAGAACCGACAGTAATGCAATCCCAGAGGAATTAAACGGCTTTGCCTTTGAAAACGCCTTTGCCGGTTGATTTACACAAACCACCAAAGTTACATAAGTATCTCCTTTGAGCAAATTACATCTATGTTAAATAACTTCTCTTATGAACGTATAGGCCTTTTAATTGTCATAATGGCCAGGAAAACATAAACATACCATGCCGTTTCTCCAATAAAAATGTTTAAATGATTATAAACTTTACGACTGGCACCCGATTCCTCTGTGAGTTCATTCAGCCCATCCTGTTGGCCCTGCATTGATTATGTGATCAGTATGAGAGCTATGGCCGGGGGGCATGTGATGGCACTCATGCAAACAGACTATTCAACGGGGCTCTTCTGCACAATAGCGATTTGCCTGGTCACCTCCCTGCCGCGTTTCACTCATTCACATGAGGGCGAATGAGCAGCCATCAATTCCTCTACAGCTTGGGATACAGCATGCAGATGCTATGTTGGTTGGAGGAATGTGAGCAATACTGTTGGTTAGATGAAGAAACTTGCAAGATAGAGAAAGAAAGAGAGTGGGATTGAATGTTGTAGGCATGCCCTTAAGATGCAATTGATCGTGTGGTGTAGGATTGATGTAGAGGAAGTATTAACCTTGAGGTGGCAATTTCTACTTTTGTTCGGGCAATGGCAGACGCTCTTATGGCTCCTTCAAGGGCACGGTCCACTTTCTGCTTCGTCTTGGTGTTCTTGAGGGGAATAAGCTGCTTCTTGATGCCACGCACCAAAACGTTATTTTTGTACTTTCCCTCTTCTTTCGTCCCATCAGGGAATATCGTGCACCCGTAGCCGTGGCGTTTGTTGTTTATCCACTCGCCTTCGTATTTCATCCCATTGGAGCGCTCGCTGACACCGAAACCATTCCGCTTGTCATTCTTCCACTCGCCCATGTATGACTCGGTGGTGGTGGCATCAACGTTGTCCTCAGCCGGCATGTACTCATCAGCCACTTCTCCATCGCCAAAACTAATGGTGGAGTTTGCATCGCTAGAGCTGATGCGGCTGATGGTGGCGTCGCTTCGTGCCGAACTGCGTTTGCTGGATATGGAAGAACGGGAGTCTGACTTCCTCAGCTGCTTGAGGCTCCCGAACAGTGAACCCCGTCTGAAAAGCCCCTTTTTTTTGCCGGAGCCCACTTCGCTGTCACTGTGGAAGTTCAGGACGAAGCCGCCGCGGGTGCCAGCAGGGCTGTCGGACATGTGGTCGTGAAGAACGGAGCCGTTACTCTGCTCGCTGCGGAGGGAGGCCAGTGAGGTGCGCAGCGGGGAGCGGATGACAGTGGCCATGCCGTAAGGCACGCTCTGACGTACGCCATAGCCGTGTCGCATGCCGCCCATCCACTGGCCCTGGTACGTACCTGACAAAGGGATTAGAGAGACTTTAGTCTAGATATTGCATAACACATAATACAGGGATTAAAAAAAAAAAAGAAAACACCAGAGGAGCTGACATGTCTGGGTGCTTTGATGTTTTTTAAGCAATTTTTTGAAATGTTTTTATTGAAGCGTCACAATGTTTTCAAGCTAATTAGATTAAATGATGAATTCATTCAAATGATTATAATAAATAGATTATAAAAATAAGTTATTAAATAATTAATAAATACATTTATTTATTTTTTTTGCATTCCATGAATACTGAAAACAGTGTCATTAATCAAAGACTTTATTCAATATTACCATAAAATATTTTATTCTCTGAATTCAAGAATAAAGACAGTTTGCTGGAGGAAAAAAAACTCAGTGATAAATCAATTCAAGGACAAGTTACCATCAGCAACCATGTTTATAATCTTTCAAAACATAATACTGTTCGAATGCATTGGGTTGGTAGGATTTTACTTTTTAAAGATTTTTGAAAGTTTTTGAAAGAATTCTCTTCTGCTTATTAAGGCTGCTAAAAACAGAAATATTGTGAAATATTATTGCAATTTAAAAAAAACTTTTTTTATTTTTTAAATGTAATTCATTCATGTAATAGCAGGGGTGAATTTTCAGCAGTGATTACCCCAGTATACGGTGTCACATGATCCTTCAGAAATCATTCAAATCTGCTGATTTGGCACTCAAGGAACATTTCTTATTATTATCATTGATGTTGAAACAGCTGTGCTGCTTAATATTTTTGTGTAAACCAAAATTATTTGATAAATAAAAGAACAGAATATCTTTACTGACACTTTTATTAATTTCTTTCAAAATTAATAAATAATTAAAGAACTGATCCCAAACCTTTGAACAGTTTTGTATGTCCTCACTATTCAATACCAATACAAGGCAATATACAGTAGACATGCCAATTTGGTCCCCATCTAGGTGAAAAGTTTTTTAATCTCACTTTCAGCAAATATCCAAAGTTTTAAAATGCATAAATAAAATAACACGCAGACCATAACTAAATAAATTATTGTCAGGCTAGTAATATACAGGTGTAATCCTATCCACATTATGATGCTGAAGTGACGAAGTGAACAGCTCTCCCTCCTATATCTCATATGAGGGCCTGTCAAACCTAACAGCTTCAAGAGCAGAGCCAGCACTATTTTAAAACATGGAAGTAATCGGAGCTGTTGTGAAGTTTGTGACTCCAGCCGACCATAACTCTTATTTATTTACCTATTTATCCACTTATTCCTTATGATTCTGTGTGTGTCATTGCCTCTACAGCAGTAATGCTGGTGAGCTAATATTCCAGTTATAGGGAAAGAGGCAGAATAGAAGCGACTTATGATAAACAGAGTGCAAAAGAGCCTCTGTTTCAGCAGTCCAGCTGAGCTAGAACACTATCTTCAGGATTCTTTGGAGAAGATGAAAGTGGGTTATGAGTAAGCAGTAATGTCTCATTAATTCAACAGTAGGCCCAACTCTCTGACGCCACCACATTTCAAGAGAACTTCAAGTTCCTTGCCAAATATTAATTTACCTTGGATTTTAATTTCTTCTTAAAAGACTTAATAATATATTACAATGCAATCTAAAAGTTATTTGAATAGTAATGCTGTTTAATCACTTGATCATGTCATTTGGTTACATTTAATAAAAGATAATAAAAAATATATATACTGGAGGCATCACAAGGCAATACATAAAGATAAAAAAATCCACAAATTAGTGCTAAAATTATGCTTTTGCTGTCTCAAACTTCATATGGCTCCTTTGTTGGTTACTTGATAGAATTATTTTATTTAATTTAATGCACCTTGCGGCTTTCTATTTTACCCATAATACCAACATACATTTAAGTATGTTTGAATATTAATATTATATTAATAAATTATGTATAAACTATGCTTATAAACTTTAAACTATATAGGCGTCAAAATGTCACTTTTAATATTTTTTAACATGGTCACTGCATTTTAAAGTGAGAGTTCACTCGAAAATGAAAATCTTGTCATCTCTCACCCTCAAGTTGTTCCAAACCTTTATGAGTTTCTTTGTTCTGTTGATCACAAAATAAAATATTTTGAAGAAAGTTGATGGTAGCTATTTAAAAAAATATTATGTAAGTTAATGGCTGCCATCAAATGTAGGCATTAGCCTACACACATTTTTGGAACAATTAAAAAATAGTTTCTGTGTTCAGCAGAAGAAAGCCATTTATACAGATTTGGTTCGACATGAGTGAATAAATAATGACATGATTCGCCCAATTTTACAATTTAAGTTCCATCGAAAGAAGTGACAGCACAGAGTTTCCACAAATAGCACAAATGCTGCTTGCAAAAGAAATAGGCTGAGACCAGAACTTGTCTACTAGTCTGCTAGAAGAGCTTAAAATTGACATGTTGCAGATGTAACTATTATTAGCCCTGACCTCTGTGAGCAACTTCTGCTGACCAGTCCAGTTATAGGCCATACGTCCATACATCAACTCAACTGCATGGACAAACTGCTTCATAAATCTGTAGACCATGATTTAGGGGCAAGATCTAGGCAGTAGAAATAACCCAGGTGCTTGTTTGATCTTTCACAAAAATAGAAGGAAAAAAAGAATCCTTATTATATTCTATACAAGAGGCCTTAGTTTTATAATGATATATTACAAAACAGAGACCCGATTTCACTCGGCAGCAGCAGCAGCATCACAAACACGCAAGACTTTAAAGAACATTAAATAGGTCAAGTGATGTTTTGCTGAACTCACCCCCATCCCCGTACGTCTCGACCCCATATCCATCTTGCAGTCCATTACTCCATGTCCCTTCATACCTGGCAGGTGTGTTGAGACTCTGGCGAACCCCATACCGACCCTTAAATCCGTGACTCCACTCCCCGCGGTACAGCCACCTCCCCTTGGACTCCACGCCGAGCCCGTGCCGTTTCCCCTGCGCCCAGTAGCCCTTGTATGTATTTCCACTGGGCCAGGTGTACACCCCAACTACCTCAAACCCGTTGGACCAGGACCCGGAGTATTCGCCCTGGCCCTTGGGGCCGGTGCAGATGCCGTGTCCGTGGGCTTTTCCGTCCTCCCATCCACCGCAGAAAGTGCCGCCATCGTCGAAGTCGAACCGTCCGCCCGTCATTCAGATTAAGGACTGAAATTAGAGTGTTTGCGTCTCTATGGCTGCTCGTATGTCGTATGCCCAACAACTACAACAATAAAGCGAGTGGGGTGAATTTCAGACCGCGGGCGCAGTGTTGTGATGCGGTGGTGTCTGCTGGAGATGGCTGAGGGCGCGCATTGGTGCGAGTGTTGGCGGTGAGTGAGAGGGAGGATCGCGCACAGGCGCCGGAGCCGCAGGCGCTGTCACTGTCGCCGATCCTGGCTCTTTTTTTATGAT
Organism: Carassius gibelio; assembly: GCF_023724105.1. Classification (NCBI taxonomy): domain Eukaryota; kingdom Metazoa; phylum Chordata; class Actinopteri; order Cypriniformes; family Cyprinidae; genus Carassius; species Carassius gibelio. Next base: position 18,775,673 of record NC_068397.1, read on the forward strand.
CCTCTCTCCCCTGTTCACTTCACAAGGGAGGGAGAGAGAGAGAGGAGACAGGAGTCCAAAGCCGGGAGTGAGACACCCAGCTGATGACGTCAGTACTACAAGCCCGCCCTTGCGTTGTATGGTTGTACCACATCCCATCGTTTCACGTTATATGTGGGCGAACGATGCAAGTTTATTTATTTATTTATATATATATATTTTTTTTAAATCATAAGAAATAGACAGATTTGGATTAGCATCAACATAGTTTCTAAACATCTACATTAAGTCCCTTTGAATGATAGCATATTACTTGTTTTATTTATTACTTTAGATAGGCAGTGGTGGCCAAAATCATTAGAACACTAGTATTTCACCAGGTAAAAAATAATGATGTTTTAAGTCTGTTTATATATTTTGCTGTAGTGTCAGTAGGAAATATCCGTTTCAAACATTCATTTTGCCATTAATTCTAATAATCCAGTGAGATATTTGTTTGCACAAGGAGTCTAACAACAGCCAGTGCTCCACACAAAATTAAGGGCCAGTATATCTTACCACTAAGAGTTCTCTTAAATAGAAGTAAAAGTTTTTAGCTAAGAGTTTTCTCTTAAAACATATTTACCAAGCTGCAGAGACAGAACTTTATTTCACTAATAAATAGAGAAGTCTTAAATTAGAAGTAAGGGCGGAGTTGACCTAGTTGCTATGGATGATGTCAGCATGCTTACTAACTATTCACACAGTGATTGGCTGATAGTATCTGTCAGAGATTTATTAATGGAAATATTGAAGAGCACAATATTATGTTGCCTATTCAAATAAAGGTTTAAATAGATTTTTTTTTGTGAAAGGCTACATTCACATTAAGATTTAAAAATGCAGGATAAGTGTCACTTATTAATACATGCATCTCAATAAATTAGAATGTCGTAGAAAAGTTCATTTATTTCAGTAATTCAACTCATATTATGAAACTCATGTATTAAATAAATTCAATGCACACAGTCTGAAGTAGTTTAAGTCTTTGGTTCTTTAATTGTGGTGATTTTGGCTCATATTTAACAAAAACCCGTCAATTCTCTACCTCAACAAATTAGAATATAGTGACATGCCAATCAGCTTATCAACTTAAAACACTTGCAATTGTTTCCTGAGCTTTCAAAATGGTCTCTCAGTTTGATTCAGTAGGCTACAAAATCATATAGGGAAGACTGCTGATCTGACAGTTGTCCATAAGACAATCATTGACACCCTTCACAAAGAGGGTAAGCCACAAACATTCATTGCTAAAGAAGCTTGATGTTCACCGAGTGCTATGTCAAAGCATGTTAACAAAGTTAAGTGGAAGGAAAAAGTGTGAAAGAAAAAGATGCACAACCAACCGAGAGAACAGCAGCCTTAGGATTGTCAAGCAAAATCAATTCATGAATTTGAGTGAACTTCACAAGGAATGGACTGAGACTGGGGTCAAGGCCAAAGTCACTGCACCCATTTACCAATACATTTTGGAACACTTCATTCTTCTTTCTTCTGTCCAGCTTTTTGAAGATGCAAAAAAAAAGTTGGTTAAAAGGCCATGGTGTTGCTGTGCTTGACTGGCCATCAAACTCACCAAGACCTGAACCCCAGAGAGAATCTATGGGCTATTGTTAAGAGGAAAATTAGAAACAAGAGACCAAACAATGCAGATGAGCTGAAGGCCACTGTCAATGAAACCTGGGCTTCCATACCACCTCAGCCGTGCCACAAACTGATCTCCTCCATGCAACGCTGAATTGAGGCAGTAATTAAAGCAAATGTAGCCCCTACCAATTATTGAGCACATGTACAGTAAATAAAGATACTTTCCAGAAGGCTAACAATTCACTTTTATTTTTATTGGTCTTATGAAGTATTCTTATTTGTTAAATGTGAGCCAAAATCATCACAATTAAAATTACCAAATAATTAAACTATTTTAGTCTGTGTGCATTGAATTTATTTAATACACAAGTTTCACAATTTGAGTTAAATTACTGAAATAAATGAACTTTTCCACACCATTCTAATTCACTCAGATGCACCTGTATGTTCAGCTTATTGTCAGCCTCTTACATGTACAGTATGGATGAAAGGATGGATAGATAGATAGATAGATAGATAGATAGATAGATAGATAGATAGATAGATAGATAGATAGAAACATTCTAAACAAGAGCAGTCAAACATATCCGAGTAACTTATAGCAAAGCTCTGATAACACTTCGTTGACAATTATGTTGAGCAAATTTCATAATAAATTTTGTTGTGACAAAATGGGCTGCCAAAGGACCTTGAGATTTATGGATCTGGCATAGACTTTTATTGTTTCTAAATTCTCCCTCCAACAGTCAGACCAGTTTAGTTCACAAATAAGTCTAAAATTACACAGCTTACCTTGGCCATAACTTGTGCCACATCATTGTAACTAGTAAAGAAAACAACGGTAATGTTGTCACAACAAAATAGCTGAACATTCTCATGATCAGATGGGCCACGTTTGTCCCTGCTGGATTTATTACAGCTTTAGTGGTGGTAATGATTGGACACTTTGTTCTTATAACTAAAAATAAATCCTGAAAATGTATCATTTTTCGGCAGCATCAAAGTCATTTACAGGCTACAGAACTGCCAAGACCCACGTGCACCGTCTGAACACATTTTAGCAGTATGTTGCCCTGCAGATTGCAGTATAGACTGAAAACTCAGATGATGTCAGACACTGACTTGCTGAAAGATGAATGAACTTGTGCCATGCAGAAGGTGACAAAGAACGTCATCAGTCCTCAGAATAGAAACACTGATCCATGTGGACAGTACTTTACAACAGTGCTAAAACAATGTATGCAGAAGTACACATCCTACCGCTGGTAAGTTAATTAAGTTAAACAAAACTTAGTTAATAGACTTGGGTGATACTTGTCTTTAATATATATATATATATATATATATATATATATATATATATATATATATATATATATATATATATATATATATATGGGAAAAAATTTATGTGAATAGTCACCCCTGTTGTCTATCCATCACCTACTACGCTCTCAATACTCGAATGCAGTGTCCTTGTTGAAAGACTAAATTATTGAATCTAGAGTTCGGTAATAATTCAGTCAAGATTCAGTATGATATTCATCATATGGAATATATAGAGAGAAAAAAAATCAAGACAGCTATAATAGACTATTAATATGTGAATCTACAACATTACATTTCTTAATGCGAGTGACATGAGTTGTATTGCTTCAGTTATTTTATTGCTAAAAACAAAAAAACATGCTTTCTGGCAAGTTTTTTTCCCCCAGGGTTGTTTATTGGTTTTCAGCACCAGAAAAAATTAAAATAACATTAACAAAAATGCACTTGTACCACATAAACAACCAAATAAACTAAATAAAATTAGTTTAAAAAAATACAAATACAAAAAATACAAATAATAATAATAAAAACAAACAAATACAAAAAATAAAATAAAACCCCTATTAAAAAAAAAAAAAAAAAAAAGGAACCCAGCAGAACATTTTACCATAACACACCACAAGATGTCAGTGTGTGCTTGTCAATTCCCATTGTGCGTGGACTAGCTACACTTTAAATGTCTTCTACAGTACAAGTACATCTATTTTATGAAGTATGAAAATATATAATTGCAGATTTCCTCTCTTATGCCTCCTTTTGTACGCAGCCATTGGTTCTAAATACACATTCGGTTTATTGCATTTCCGAATGACTATTCCTATCACTTTGAAAAATTATATGACGTGAAATAGGCCTCTCACTGGTTCTATTTGGGCAAACATGGTTATGATGTCAGTGTCCTTTTCCCTAAACAGCAGCTGTGTTTAAATAAATATGCAGAGACAGAACCACTCCTAAAACAGAGCACAGATTCTTATACGTAAACTGCTAGGTTAAGCAACAGAGAATAAATTATATTAAGAACAAGAAAAAAAAATCATGTCTATTTTAGGAAAAGAATATAAGTCATATCTCTATTTTGTTCTAGCTAACTGGAGTTTGTGTGTGAGTGTGTGTGTGGTAACAGCAGAACAGTTGAATGATTCCTTGCGTCATAAACCAAACATGATAATTTATAATCACTTGCAAAATGGCACTGGCTTACATGATTGTTCACATCAGGAGCAAATTCGGTTGCATCATGGTTACCCAATAGTTGGCAGCACTGTTATCCAATACAATATTTTTCTTATAGCCATGGCCACCTGACAAAATAAAGCACACCAGCTGGTCATTTAAGACCAGTTTTGTGCCACTCTAGGCAGAAGTTCATGGTGGTTCTCACAAAGGCTGGGCCCTCAGTATTTGTTTGGGGGCATTGCAGAGAGCTCAGGCTTCAAACGGGAGGGAAACGGAACAGCAAGCCAACAATAATACTTGCTAAGCACTTAGATGGAACAAAGACAAAACCAGGGCTGCCAGTATTTCCCAGAGGCCATTGCAAAGCCAAACTTTATTCCTATAGATAAAGCCATCAGTGCACTCTCTATCAAAACAAGTCTTTGTGGGAGACATGAGCATGCATACCTTTGTGCCTAAAGAAATATTTCTGCAGAAAATGCATTTAAAATGTGTCCACTGCATAATAGACAAATTAAGAAATATGAAATAGTCTTATCAAGACATACCAAGACAATTTTACATGCCGTATTGCAGTGGATTTTCCCCAGCAACCCACCGAAGCTCATATGTAAGCCCTCATCAAGGACAAGACGTCAAGTCAGGTGCTCAAATATCTCAGAAAAACAGTGCAAGTGCTTAGCTGGTTTTCTCTCCCTGCAAAAACAATGTAATTGATACTGTACAGCTGGCATGGACTTTGTTGTGTGTGAAAGTAAGATTTACTGTGCAAGTGAGCAAGAACATACATGTACTGTATGAATATATACTCTATATATCTCTATTTCTCTGTTAAGTTGGTCAGTATCCATTTGGCCAAATTATTCATCATGTGCATGAAAAGTACAACAGAACAGCACAATGCTGCCATAATTATGCACAACACAGAGACAGAATGAAATCTGGTTGGGAAGTTTAGTCGTAAATTGCATTGGATATGTTGCTCCTTATCACACCCCTTGTGTCAGCTTGAAAAACATGGTTGCATGACATCATCTCTTTTTCGAAACTATGATTTCAACCAGTACAACATGAGCTCTTGCCATTATGTCAGCTGTTATTGTTAAAACAAGACTTTTTTAAAAGCAAAGTTTGACTGTTAGTTACCCTCTTCCTTCACTGATGCTGGGAAGCATGAGAATGAAATTTTATTGCTCATTTATTAAATGCATTTTAGTCAGGGTTTCATTTGATAGCTTTTGCATGTCATCATATTGTGTCATTCCTATAAACAGTTGTAGTGGTGGTTGATGATATCGCCAAGGAATAATATTCTGCATTAATAGTTTGAATATTTATAAATCCCGTCTGTTAGTTCTATTTTTGTAGTGTAATTCTATATATGGTCCTGAAAGCTGGTTTCTTTTCTGGCATACGTGTGAATTGAGGAAGAAGAAAAAATGTTGGAATGCAGAAAGAATTGTTACGTACACATATCGAAAGGCTCTGGAGACAGATTCAGACATTCACATTTATACATTTGGCTTTAATCCAAAATGATTCAATGCTTTTAATGTATGCATGTTTTCTACTGGAGCAATGCTAAATACATATGGTGTTGTAATGAATCTAAGATTTGAAACAAGTGTCCATATGTTCCTCCTTCACTGAAAATGCCGGCCAATGCCACTTCCTATCTAAACCAGACACTGACCAGCCCAGTGCACCATCACTTTAATCACTGCAAAAAATACAGCTCCTGTTCCATTCGGTCTAGACCACAGTAAAATTCCCTTTGATGCAACATGACATTTTACAACATTCTACATTAGTTTGTGCGTTATTCCACACTGCACACTATAATTCACATTTATTTAAAGTGCTTTGGTTTCCCTTGTGCTGTGATCTGGCCAGAACAGCACCAAATGTGATCCAATTTTCCTTCGTTTTCAGCATAAGGTTTAGGGTGGGATTGTCCATGTTCTGAATGTCTTTTTAATGTATATTAGTGAATTTGTTATATATATTCTTATATATATATATATTTGAATTTCATGATTTTTAGCACGTTTGCTGGGTTTTGATGTTCTTTTTGACATGCTGGTAATAGTCCGATTTGCATTTAATACAGACTTTGATTCAATTTTTCAGTTTCTTCTGACATACTGTATGCAAGCAATATTGCATAAATGTCACAATATCACACAAGTGTCCCAATTTAGCGGCTGAATCTTCAAAAGGATGGAAGCTTCAAAGCCACACCCTTTCAGAAGCTGTGAAGGCCAAATCAAGCATTGTTAAAGTAAATGGGACATTCGCCCATGGATGATGGCTCTTGACAGCTGCTGTTTTCAAGTGGCAGTAATGTTTGTTCATCATGGCATTTTAAAGACTTCATGAAGAATGTAATAGGTCCTCCTCAGGACCTTTACTGTTTTGTTGTTGTTTGTTTGTTTGCATGTATGAATACTGTGAATTTAGACATAGTGTTTTTTATTGAATCACTTCAATAAATAATTAAATGTCTCACTCATATGATGGCCACTTCACATTCAGTTTTTAAAAGAAAGTAGCACAGATGCTGTTTCTCCATTGGTCAATATATCTGTGTTAAACAAATTATACTCTGGGCCATACAGGGAATGTCCTGTAGATAAATCTAATCTGTGAAATCCTTTTCCGCACTGTTAGACCTCCATTATCTATATCTTGCCAAAAACACAAGATTGCCAAGCCACAAAATAACCATTTATTGCTATAAAAACCACATTATATTTAAGATTTCTTCATTTGATTATAGATTCCCACACGTGGTTTAAATTATTTATTTTGTGCAGCTTGTGTGAAACTCAACTTCTAAATCATTTGCCATTAAAATCCTGATGAGAAAATCACTGCACTGCATCATGGTGGTCACAAAATGAGAGCTGATATTAAGGTCCACCACTGATATCAGTTTCAACTGTAAGAAGGTAAATCAAGGATTACATGTGGACTCAATATGAAACAGACAGTTCATTTGGCTGAGCCAACTACACTGAATCATGACTCTTTTAAAGGAAATATATTAGTGTTAATGAAATTCGGCATAGAGACACCAGAGGATGTATGTTGGTAATCTCCCAACAGTGCTTCATGAGCTTTAAACCCTAGTTATAGACATTAATGTGCTTCATTTGAAATACAGTTGTTTTTATTACAGTGCTCATAAACCTCACACATTAATAAATAGACAAAAAAGTGTATATTAGATTACAATGATGATAAGATCTTCCTATAAACAGTCTAGCACTTTAAGTGAGTGCATTAGAGGTTTGTTCTCTTTGTGTTCAAGAGTGTCTTCGTTCACGTTTTTTCATATACAAGCTGTAGTCCAGTTCTTTTATGGAGCACTGAGAGGGTTGTTGTGCTTGCAGTTTCCTTCAGGGGAGAATGGCTGTTTTCCCCTCCCTACTCTGACATAATCTTATACGTCAATAACATGAAAGCAAGTTATCAATTGTTACTAGAATTTGACTTGTATCTTAACTGTTGGGCTAGTTTCTCTGTCATCTTTGAGTCTAATCTGAGCCCAATTGGTCGTAAGTAAACAATGAGGCAAGAAATGATGTCAGAGATGTTTTGAAATTCTCCAACAGAAGACTATTCCGAGAATATGGATATGTATTTGATTAAGATATCAGATACACAAGACTGCTTGCCATGGCCGACACACTCTTTGAGTGCATGCTGACAAATCCTTTTTTTTTTGTTAAATGTTTTTCATTACAAGCTGTCAGGACTGTCATAGTTTGTTTTCCAAACCTTTTATATTACATGTATTGCAGTGACAGATCCCCTGGACAGACAGTTTAGGATTTGAGTGCAAGAACCCATTGCACCGTTACATATTGAATGAAATAATCTTGTTTTAGGCCAATAATAGCATGCGTTGTACCATATTGATGCATTGGTTTTGGCTGCAAATCCATTTAACAAATTATTAATGATGTATAGACTTAAAAAACAGATTACATTTTTTTTTAATTAATGCATTTTAATATGAAAGAAAATGTTCAGCTGAACTCATGTTAAAGATGACTTAATATTGTATTTTTGCTAAACACGTTCTTTTTTCAACAAAATTGGTTTGAGATCATACAACTGTTGGTGGACTCCGACAATGTTTTGGCACATCAACTACAGAAATGTTGCATTATTTCACAAATCATTTATAACATTAACAAACGGCCACCCTATCTTATGCAACAAAGCTCTCTTAAGAATAAATGTATTTTGGCTGATCTTTGATTTTTGTCAAGGAACACATTACCCTGTCGTAGTTATATTACAGTAAGATTTATTTCTTAGCCAATTAACTGACTAATGCCCCAGATATGTGTGTGCCAAACTTCTATTCTTATTACATTTATCCCACAAGTTATTCAATTAAGTAACAGATGTTTTTTTTTACAGAGAAATATGTACTCCATTTTATGATGCAAATAGATTTTTGTTTGGGTCATCAAGATATTTAATAGAATAGTTTTGATTGTGTGAATGACCATATAGGACATGGAAAATAATGAAAATTAAATATATAGGTCCAATGCATAAGCACATAGCAAGAGACTTTGAATTGCTGGAGAACTTGAAGAATACTAGTCATAAAACCAGGTTTATGAAAATAATGTTTTAAGGAATACAAACAGTAGTTATTTAAAGAAGTAAATTGACTTGAGTGAACTGGTCCTCTGATTACAGGTTTGTCAGTTGGACGTTTCACTGGGATGGTATTACCTCCTAAACAGGGCACAGGGTAATAAAGTCGTTATTCTTTGACTATGAGCTTCCAGTTTACAAGAACATCATTGGGTGGAGCACACAAATGCTCAGCAAGGTTATGGATGGTTTGGCAGTAGACCTTCTTTTTTTTTTTTCTACTACTCTTCAGTAATAGTTTAACAGTACATGTCCACTAAATATGAATATGCATTGTAAAATTATCAAATATTAAATCATAAGGTAATAATGGATTTAATCAGCATAATACTAGGCCAACATACATAAAATATGCAAAAAGCTTGCATTTTTGTATTATTTTACTACTGGTGAACCGCAGTCTGTGTGAAATGTATACTTAAACTCAAACACAGCCCAAATTATTCATCCAATACAAATCAAATACTGTGCACGGGTGAAAGGAAATTCATACCATTCCAGATATTCATTCACCTTAGTCATCTGGGCCTGTATTCACAAAACGTCTTAAGGCTAAAATTAGCTCATAACTCTCTGATTTAGGAGAAAGTTTTACAAAATAATGGGCGTCTCAGTCCTAAATTAAGGACTCTTACATTTTTGTTTTAAGAGTATTTTACAATGCATTTTAGTGCTAAAATTAGCTCCTAAATCTGTGAAACGTTAGGAGTCGTGAAGAGGACTCCTAAGTCCCTAAAACCAAATCTAAACTGTCCTAAATTGGCTGTTCCCAGCAATCTACCTCAGAATATAAACATTTTAGAAACATCTGATAATAATGAGCATTTAAAAAGGTATCTGTTTTGTTTTGGAGGTTATGCAACTCCAAATTCTTATTGTAATAAATAGGCTAGCTGTTCTCACACCCAGTTTGGTTTTCTTTTTATGTTTGCATATCTTACTATCAGCCATGATTATTCTACTCTGATAATTAAAAGGCTGTTTAAATGCATATTAGCAAAATGTTATTAGTCGCTAGTCGCAGATCCACATGAAGTTGCGAAATCATACAGTCTGTGATGGACAAACGGTGGGTCTTTGTGGTAATATTACATCGGGCAGGACATCCTTATGCTCAACTAACCTTCATCGACCACAAATATGGCTTTTTATCTGAAATATGTATGTAGTTGCAATTTTAAAGCAACACTTTAAAAAAAAAAGTGTGCAGTTCACTTGTTTGTGTGGACCATGGAAGCCGAACAGTAGCTCACTGCAGGGCAGATGGAGGCGCCGCTGCGCTCACTTGCTCTTAAAATTCTTTGTCATTTTTGGTCATACAGATAAGAGTAATAATACATCTTTTGTATCTTTATAGATTCTATGTTTGTTTGTGTGCACTTAGAACAACAACGAAAAGTTGCATTGTAAAATAATGAAATAAAATAATGAAAGCATCTCGAAACTCTTGCCTTATTACAGACATGAAAAATATACCTATAAAGAGTGAAACTTTTAAATGAACCAATTCAAATAGAAAACAAATATTCTTAGATTAGGCTATTTAATCTATTAGGCTATGTAATATGTTATGTAATCCGCATGAAACATGCATTTAGGGCGTATACTGCGGATATGATGAGTCAGTGTTGCCGACTTTATCTCTTAAACTGAAAACAGAAAGCACTAGTGTAACAATAAATTATTAGAACGTTAATGCAATGTACTTGCTGTTTTTTACTTACACATTCATAATTATTATTTGCCAATGCACTGTGGCAAGCCTTTTTTTTGCCTGTGCTTGAGCGCTTAGACTCTGAAGCCAGTTAAAGGATCATTATTATGATTTAGATGGTTTATTAATAAAAGTGCAACTAATAGTCAAAGAATGCTTAAAATTAACGACTACCAGTCGACCGGAAAAAACTTTAGTCAAGGGCAGCCCTATTGCATATTGACTAATTGTTTACAAGAAGCATAGCCTACATACGAGGCTGACAGTTAGCTGAATATATAGCCTAGCCTACTTGTTTAATAGTGACACAGCCTGCATTTTAAAATCTTTATTTGAATGAGGCAATTAACATTTTTATTTTAAAATGTTTATTTGAATATGGCAGCATAATATTGCAATCAACAATATTTCTATGAAAACGTCTCTGACAGAGACTCTCAGCCAATAACTGTGTGCATAGTTAGTAAGCATGCTGACATCATCAATAGCAATGAGGTAAACCCCGCCCTTGCACTTAGCTTAAGACTTCTGTCCATTCCTTTAGTAAAAGATGTCTCCGCAGAGTTGTGAATAGGTTTTAAGAGAAAACTCAGCTAAAAACTTTTACTGCTATTTAGGAGATCTCCTAGTGGTAAGAAAAAATGTTTCGTGAATACGGGCCCTGGCTTCTTGCATGCTGTTTATCATTTCTTACTTTTGCACAGATGATGCCATTTTCAGTTACTTGTATTTTTCTAAAGTTTCTTTATACACTTTTTGTTGTATACACAGTTTTAGTTTGTTGATACTGAGACGTTGCTTTAGTGCCTTTCTGCAAAACTGAAAAATAAGTTTTGTCCATTTTATTAAGGCTAATTGAGGGTATTAAATAGAAACCTCATCCTGGGCCTTGTTATGCATTGCAAACAGAGAATACATCATGCTAAGTCCCTAGAAAGGCTTGCCTTTAAATGCCTATTACACAATATCTTTATTATACTCTTAAAAATAAAGGTGTTTAAAAAGTTTCTTCGCCACTGAAGAACCATGTTTGATTCCACAAAGAACCATCTCTTTCTTACCTTCTATAATCTAAAGAACCTTCTTTCGGCACAAATAACCTTTTGTGAAAAAGAAAGATTCTTCAAATGTTAAAGGTTCTTTATGGAACCATTTAGACAAAAAGGTTCTATGGCATCATGAAGCACTTTTATTTTTAAGAGTGAAGGCCCAGTGGCGAGAAGACCCACTGATAAAATGCCAGATATTTCCTTTATTTTACCCAAAAGCTAAACTTCTAACTTAGGGCTAATTACTGCTTGGACACAGTAAACATCTCCCTTTTGGACCGAAGAAAGCATAAGCAGTAACACTCAGTTCCAAGAAAACCTACAAATTCACAGTTCAGCGGAAGAAGGGAGGAGAGTAGAAGGGGGAGTGTGGTCATATGTGCGTCACGTTGCTCTCAGTCAGCTTCCACCTGCCAAGGAAAACGATATGCCTCTGAAGGGCTTCTTAACTCGGCTTTACACACATGCTGGCAAATGGGCTCTCTGGATTTAAACACTGAACAAGTGTATCTGTATAATGAATAAGAAAAGAAAAAAACATATATAATACTAAAACCATATTTCACTGATTTTCCACACCTAAGCTGTTAAATACACTGAGAAAAGTTAGCTATGTCCATTAAAATAACGTATTCTCCACAAAGAAAAGCTATGCTTTATGTCATTTATGACTTTTTATATAGGTTACATTGTAGGCTCTATATCTATCTATCTATCTATCTATCTATCTATCTATCTATCTATCTATCTATCTATCTATCTATCTATATATAAATATAGACATAGACATGAATTGGAGCTAGACTTTCACTAGTAGCCTAAGAGTGTAAGATAGTGCGCTGGCCTCATGCTGGCTGGAAACGTGCCCTGTTCAGGTAACCGGCGGGTAGCAGAGCACCTTGCGTTTGCCTCTTGGATCCCAGCAGCACAGTATAAAAGCCAGATGCAGCAGTGGACAGGATGAGAGATCTCCATCAGGATAACTGAGACTCACAGAGCTGCTGCTTCACCGCACACTCAAAAACAGATACGAACACTTCAACGGTACGATCTTGATGCAGAAAACTTATATAAACCTTTATAAACTTTTTTATATACTTTATATGTCATTTCAATATTTAAAATATGTTTTTCGATATTTTGTCTTAATAATATATATATTTTGAGACGTAAATGTTCATGGGTATTATTTTATTTGCAGATAATCAGTGATTATTAATCCAAAAAGGGATGAAGAGCATCAGCTTTTTTACCGACATGCTGCTTCTACTCATAGCCAGTGACTCGAGCGCTTGGATTATCAGAAATGGGACTGAAACGCTCACCGGAACTAATATCACTATCAATAAATCGGAAATGGGGACTGACGGATTAGCATCCATGCCCAAATCGAGGCGAAAACGGTACATTTCGCAAGGTGACATGATAGCTATTCTGGACTATCACAACAAGGTGCGAGCGAATGTTTTCCCACCTGCAGCCAACATGGAGTATATGGTAAGGAACCAACTCATCCCTCTCAACTTTCCATCTTTCCAAAGAAACAATATGCAGCATTTTACCTCTCAATAGCAAAACTATAAAAAGTGTATTATATTGACTTGCGGTGCTGCATCTATATCATTCGACAGCTCCTCCTGCTGGATACAATAAAATGTTATAAAAGCCTATTATAATAGCCTCAAGCCATTTAATCCCAAAGATAAATTTACTTTTTAGCTTTAAAGGTATTAAAAAAAGACTTTTTAATTTATTGTACATAGAATTTTATAATCACACTGTCTAGATTTAATGTAAACATTTATAACAAATGAGTTTGTGTGTGTGCATGATTAAATGCCGTCTTATATGAAACACATAGGTATATTAAAAATTGTAAAAATAATATTGCATTTTTACCCCACACAATTAACTGTTGTTATATTGTTTTAGGTATGGGATGAAGGCCTGGCCAGGTCAGCAGAGGCTTGGGCAGCCATGTGTATCTGGGAACATGGACCTTCTTATCTTCTTCGATATCTGGGTCAAAACCTCTCAGTCCGAACTGGCAAGTAAGTCTTGCAGGTGAACAGTTGTTTGCTATTGATAGAACTAACTCTCAGATCTTTATTATTCTTAGAATAAAGAAGTATTGTGTTCATTTAATGGCTTGAAATGTCGCTTTGGCAGCATTATCCATGCAATTAAGGACTCAAGGCAATGGGCCAGACCAGAACCATGTTTTGGATGCTGTCCAGTAGATAATGCTTTTTGTTTTTTCTCTGTCATTTTCTAAATTGCACCCAAATTGTTTCTGCTCCTGCCAGTTACCGCTCCATTCTTCAGCTGGTTAAACCTTGGTATGATGAGGTCAGAGATTATGTGTTTCCATACCCACATGACTGCAGTCCTCGCTGTCCGATGCGCTGTTATGGAGCCATGTGCACACATTACACACAAGTGAGTTTGGTAACAAGTCATAATTCAGATTAAGCATACAGTAAAATATGAGACGCTCTGTGAATTTTACAGATGGTGTGGGCATCATCAAACAGAGTTGGATGTGCCATCCAAACCTGTTACAACATGGTTGTGTGGGGCGCAGTGTGGAGGGAGGCTACTTACCTGGTCTGCAATTATTCTCCAAAGTTAGTCATGTTTTTATCTTTTAATGCAACTCTAGCCAGATATTAAAGACAGAGTGTACCCTTCTCAGTCTGATAATGCCAGCGCATGACTAAGGTGTTATGCATGCTCATCATTATGGTATATTTTTAAAACTGCCCTATTTTTCAGGGGCAACTGGATTGGTGAGGCACCTTACAGAGTCGGTGTGCCATGCTCAGCCTGTCCTCCAAGCTACGGAGGTTCATGCAGCAACAACATGTGCTTTCCTGCCATCAACTCAAACTTCATGTACTGGTTTAAATAAGATGTCTGTCATAAGGAATAGTAAAAAAAAAAAAAAAAACACAGCCATCCAAGATTTAGATGCGTCTGTTTCTTTCCCAGAATAGATTTGGAGAAATTTAGCATTACATCATTTGCTTACCAATGGATCCTCTGTAGCGAATGGGTGCTGTCAAAATGAGAGTGCAAACAGCTGATAAAAACATCATAATCCACTAGTACTCCCCATGAATCCGCTGGATCAAAAACATCTTGTGACATGAAAACCTGCGTGTTTGTAATAAACAAATTAATCATTATGATTTTTAAAAAGACTTGCTTCTGGTTAAAATAGAAGTCCTCTATCCAAAATATTGCATCTTCCAGTGAAGCATCAGTATCTGAGTCAGTATCAGAAAAGAAATACGCACTGATCAAGCATTGTTAGTCTAGAGCAGTTCTAAACAAATATGTCGGTGGATTTTGAATGAGAGGACAACAGGGGAATCACTTTTTCACTTAAGGAAGCATTATTATGGACTATGGGTATTTTTGTTTTTGCTAGAAACCACATTTTAAAGTTAAAAGCCTTAATAATGGACTTGTTTCTAACAAACATGCAGCTTTTTACTTTCCAAGATGTTAAATGATGAACTTGAGTCATGTTCATTACTCGTGGATTATTGTGATGTTTATGACAGCTATTTGGACTTTTATTCTGATGGCACCCATTCACAGCACAGGATCCATTGGTGAGCAAGTGATGTAATCTGTTTAGATCAAGAAACAAACAAATCTACATCTCAGATCTTTTAAATCTATATTGATTTTGTACAGCAGATATTTGCCTTTTTGTATGTGATACTGTCGATTCCAGAAATGGTGCTAATGTTAATACAATCTTAACATGACTGTTTTAGAATCAGCCATCATATTGATGCTCATCAATAGATTAGTTCATTGCTCTATACTTTTATACACATGTATTTCTTTATTTTGTAAAAAGTCGGTTTCATTACGGCTTTTCCAAGGTACTTAGACATAAAACATTCAAGCTATTTTTTATTTTTTATTTTTTTTTTATTTAATTTAATTTTTAAAGCTGTCCGTGCATTTTCAGGACCAAAACCCACTTTTGTATTTATAATGTTAAATGTATTTTCAACATTTTTATTTGGTCATGTAAAGGTTTCATATGTGTTTCCTTTTTTTTTTATGTTGGTGTGTACATGCTGCTTTTACTTAAATTGGCAGTCCGTGATAAATGATCATGAAATGGTGCTCTTCTATGACAAGGATTGTTACTCTGAATTTGAATTGCTTTATACAGTACATAATGTTTACTGAACAGTAACATTGCTATGGTTACGCTTATATGACCTCAGATTGTGACCTCTCCCCAACTCCACATCCTCATTTTGTAGTTCTCTGGAAGATAGAAGGTGCATCTAAGCTATCAAATGATTGTATAATCTCATATAAATTTGTATTAAACATTTGTTTGTGCCAGAATATTGTAGCAAACTGTTATTTTAATTGGTGGCTCACTGAGAGTTATTAACTGACATTAGTTCTTCATTCCAAACTTATAGTAGCAGTATTGTTGCCTTTTTTCTTTTAAAAAAGGAATCATTAGATCACATGATCTTAAATCTCCCTACACACAGGATAGCACATATTGCACTGAGATGATTTATTTCAGCCCAATATGCAGTTTTTGTGCTGAAAATATACTATTAAAGAAGTCTTTATTACTTGTGAGTGTGCTTTTTGGGCTACAGTTTACATGAGGTTGACACTGCATTTAAAGTATTGCTTTTGCAAATATACACTGACATTTCTTCTAATTCAAGAGATGTATTGAGTTCATTTGTAAACACATTTCTAAGATGTTCCTGGCACATGTTGCTCATTGTCTTTCAGAGCCTGCTGCACTTCATGGCCTTTATTGATTTTGTAAATGTTTGTCTATGAAAATGGTTCCAGTATTCCTGGACAGTTTTGCAGCATTGCTTTGCTGATCCACTTTCTATATTTTCTTTTGTATTATTTATTTTTTATTTACCTCTTGTGTAGTTGAATTTATGCCTTTCTGTTCTGTTTATGATGAAAAATTCAGGCCTCAAATTTTGAGTCACCTGAAAATATTCCTGATCACTGGGCAAGACTGATCTGGTGAAAACATTCTCAGCATTTCTGCATATTGATTAAGCTGAAATATGAGAAATAGTGAGCCAAAAGTTTGCACAGGGGAAAAAACCAAACCCATATATATTTATTTCTTACATTTAGCAGACATCAATATTGTTAATGGATATAAGCAGAAAGAACCCGAAAGACTTTCCCCCTCACCACCACCAAATAACAAACATAACAACCCAGCTCCCTCAGCAGAATGTAGGTCAGAACCACTGCATACATTAACTGGGCCTGCTGAAGGCCTTCATGGCCAACAGATACAATGAAATTACCATTATTTTTCAACTTTATCAACAAATGTGCACATTGTAGAGTATACATCTAAATGTAAGTTTTTTTACTAAGGTTACAGAATGAAAATATGCAACTTTGCCAGAAATACCAACTGATAAATTAAGCTTCTCATAAAATTCAAGATACAAATCCATACAGATGTTCATCTCAAATTTCATGTTTGTGGAGATTGGAGAGCATTCAGAGTTCATGGAGTTCAAAGTTTTTATCCATTTAGTGAAGGCTTAAAAAAAAATAAAAATAAAAAATAACTCAATGCTGCCATCTAGTGTTTGTTTGGTCAGTGATACAGTATCTCAATATTGTACAGTCCATTGTTCTGGATAGATAGATAGATAGATAGATAGATAGATAGATAGATAGATAGATAGATAGATAGATAGATAGATAGATAGATAGATAGATAGTTTTACAAACTATACAGTAAAATTCTATCCTGTAAACCTAACTTTCACAGAAAACCTGGATTTTTAGATTAAAAAAAAAAAAAGTTAAAAGAGTTACAGAGTTACAGTAAAGATTTACTCATGGGGATAAAAAATGCCCCAACAAGGTCAAAAATGTAAGATTCTGCCATCTTCGTAGGAGGTCTACCTACCACACGAACACAAATAAAAATAGCACAAATCTTCGTTGACTTTGACTAGACATGCAGAGAAGAAGCAACAGTATTTATGCGTATATTTTCATCGGTATATATGCTTCTGTGCTGTGGGTGTGTCGATGTGCTTGTGGGCGTGGCTTAGAAGTTCACTATAAATGAGAAAAGCAGCCTCACAAATTGAAACATTTGAAAGTAACGTTATATTGTTTTGCCGAGCAATGACTCATGATGACTCATTCATGAAAGAAACATCAAGAAGATCAAAACAGCTGGACACGTGTATTTGAAATACAAAAAAAGCATCGAATATTAATTATTTCAGCGAATCAACACCTGAGATAAACATCCACGCGCGGAACGGCAAAAGGTAAAGTGCTGCTTAAAATGCTTTCGTTATAAATATGAATTGAAAGTACTACAGGTGCTAGAACGGCACGTCTAGTAAAGATAATATTAATTTATTTGAAGGTAGCAGTAGAGTTACGCATGTAACTAAAGATGCTAAAGACTTCAAAGACTTGTGTGGTCAGATTTACTTCAGGACACGATCGTATGAAATATTGCATGTGTGTGGCAAAAGTCTTTGACAAGTATGTGAGAAACAATCAGCGCAGTTGTAAAAATGCTGAAACTGCACTTTTCGGACAGGCATTTAATGGAAATACAAACAAATCATCATTACATCACGTTATGGGAAATTCTGTAAAAAATGTATATAAGTATACATTTGTTTGCCTTAAAATTATTTCAGTCTGATAAAAATGATTTTGATTTTACAGGCAGAGGACAGATACCACTTTGGATTTTGTAACTGACAGCTGTGGAAACATGAAGTGTGGACATGAAGATTTATTTAGTGGGTTTGTGCTGCTTGTGACTGTCCAATCTGTGGTTTCCATGGTGATTCCCAATGCCACCCACTTAGAAGCCATCCTGGAAAAATACATGGATAAGGATGAGGCATGGTGGGAATCCAAGTCAAGGGGTAAAAGAGCAATTTCACAGAGCGATATGCAACTGATTCTTGACCTACATAATAAGCTAAGGGGTCAAGTGTACCCCCCTGCCTCAAACATGGAGTACATGGTAAGATCACATGATTGTACATCAGTCACAATTCTACTGAATCATGTTCCTAACTTATGATCAAACCAACCATGAACATTTGACATTTTCTTCACAAAGTCAAAAATCGAGGGTCAGACTTGATTTTACCTACCAAACAGTGAATAAAAGAATTGTCTATATCTCATGACCAATATTAAAATTGTACATTATTCTTCAAAATAATAAAAAAATAAAAGACTAAAACAACTGTTTTAAATGCTAGATTTAAACATCATAGCATTAGAAAAAAACAGTTTGAAAATGTGATACTTTGAGATTTCATAATGTTATTAATAGTATAATTCATTAAGTGTTATATGGCAGCACAGATAATCTAAATGCAAAAAAAAAAAAAAAAACGGAAATGTAAAATTAAATATGCAATATCTGGAAAGATATTTCAAATCAATTTAAAATTCTCTGATATCGGACTGATAACTGGCATGGAACATATGTTGTGCTTGAAATAAGTCTACATGTGCATGAAGCACAGAAAGTAAATATATTTTAAAATGTAAAAACCTGTAAAATCATGCTAAAGTACAACTTTCCCATTGAACTGTGAGTTAAAAGGCTATTTATACATTGGTGGGGTCATGAGGGGGCTTATAAATGTATCACATGGCTCTGCCAACCGGTATTGGGTACCACACCATAACCGCACTTTGCACAAATGCACTAGAACACACTGAACTACAGTCAAGTTTGTGGTCTACAACAAACAGTTCATCAGGTCCATCAGGGAGGCCAAAATACAGCTTCTCCTTCCCACATTCTGTGGCTCACCTACTGTACATGGCGCTCAGCCAGACCTTTCAATGCTTTCTGGCCAAATATGACCTGATACTTCTTAGAACCATCTATAGCTGCTTCGTCCCGCTGCATTGCAGTTGGCAACAATGAAGGCAAATATTGACTCAGACATCAAAGCAGAATAGAATATAACGCTCTAAATCAACTGAGACCATCCTTTTATTTTAGCTCTTAGGTCCAGTGTACAACACAGTAGTTCTTCTTTATTCCTAAAATACATGATGCATTCCTCAGCACTGATACATGGATCATTTCATATGACTATCACTTGCAATCAACTGTAAGAGAAGAGTTTCAAAACATTTTTCTTAGACAATTACTTTTGAGTTGATAACATCTGTGGCGCTCTGGGACTCTGAACAATTCAGTGTTAAATCTGTCAAATCCCAGAGCCCTGTATCCCACAGCAAAGTTTAACAGAACGTGTCTTTGTGTGGGGCGCATGTAGGGGAGGAGACATAAGCTACCTCCATGCCACACAGTCCTCTGGGTAATTACTCTGAAAGGGAAGTAGAGGGAGTCACAGAGGATGCATATCTGCCTTGGAATGTACCCAGATGGTCGCTGTAACTGCAAATTAGGCATCGCAACAAATAAACAATGTCAAGATGGGTCTCAAAGGCCACATAAAAATGCCAGCGGGCTTTGCATCTCTATGCATGTTCTGCTCAGATGCAGAAAGATTGCTACAATTTTATGCACCTGAAAGACCAATTTTAATTTCACATTTATGATAAACATTTCAAAAACATGTTGACGACATAACATATTTAATACAGCTTGCATTAACATCATTGTAAACAGTAAGATTCTTCTATTTTACAAGTGATTTATTGTGCAGGATAAAAGGTGGTTGAGGAATAGTATTTGTTGAGGACTGATGGAATGGAATATACCAGCTCTGCACATATGGAACAGATTAGCACAGGGCAGCAAACTACACATATGTAATTTTAAATTAAGCAGCTCTGTTTTGAAATAATCAGAACACTGTGCTGAACAGTACACCGCTTATTTTTTTCATACAAATCACTTTAAACCAGTAGAGTTTACCTTAATGGCAGTTTTAATATGGCTTTGTTTTGTCCCAGGTTAGTGAAACAGAATTTCTTTATGGTTTTTAACTCTAACTGGCCCACTTGTAGATTTGTATCAATCTACTACAGAACTAAACAACCATGCATTGTCGTACATACTGTTGGCAGAACCAGGTTCAACAATTTGCCAAAAAAAGTTATCAGAACATTTTTCTGATGCGTGTTTGCCATTTAAAATATTCACTTTTATGTTGTAAATGGATGGTTCACTCAGCTGGAAATTCTGAAATGTACTCACCCCTCATGTCCAAACTGGTATTACTCAAATTTTTCTGCTGAACACAAAATAAGATATTTTGAAGAATATTGATAACAAAACAGTTTTGGTAACCAATGACTTCCATTGCATGGACAACATTTATTTTATGTTCAATTGAAAGAAAGCTAGTTGTACAGGTTTAGAGGGTGAGTAGATGATGACAAAAGTTTCATAAACTATTCTGGATCTTTTATGCACAAGACATGCACAGGTATGACATTGTCCAGTACAATTAGTTTCATGGGCAAATACTTTTGAAAAATGTCAGGTTTGATTAGAAGGTGGTTGTCACTCTTGTAAATAGCCAAATTGTGTGTGAACTCAACTTTATTATGCACTCAAATACAGGACTGATAGCCATATTCTGCTGCTGTGTGAATATAGCTTGTGGCTCTTCGCTGTGACAGGTGTGGGACACTGAACTGGAGAGGAGCGCTGAGCACTGGGCACACACTTGTCTGTGGGAACATGGACCGTCTCACCTACTGACCCGGATTGGCCAAAACCTGGGCGTTCACTGGGGCAGGTGCTGTATTACAAATGGATAAAAACAATATCACATCAAATACCAATTGCATCTCACTTATACAGTGCACTAACTGTTTGCTTTAAAAATGATTGTCTTTAGAGACAGACCTCCGACATTTCATGTCCAAGCCTGGTATGATGAGGTGAGAGATTTCAGCTACCCGTATCCACAAGAGTGTAACCCTCACTGCCCCTACAGATGCTCCGGACCCGTCTGTACACATTACACACAGGTAAAACCACATTCACGTGTGAACAATTTACATTTTATGATGATACAAGCAATCAGTTGGGTAATGCTATAAAGTAATAGCAAAATTATTATTTTTTCACAGCTGGTTTGGGCCACAACCAACAAAATTGGCTGTGCTTTCAATGTGTGCTATAACATGAATGTATGGGGGATGATATGGGCCAAAGCTGTGTACCTGGTCTGCAATTACTCTCCTCCGTAAGAATGTTAAGCTTTTTTTCTCATTTGCAGTAATTTGTTATAATTCTAATAAAGCACTATTGTTAGCTTTTGTCATGTGGCATCCATTTCACAGAGGTAACTGGTGGGGACATGCACCATACAAGCACGGGACCCCTTGCTCTGCCTGCCCACCCAGCTATGGTGGCGGTTGCAGAAACAATCTCTGCTATAAAGGTACTAAACCATAGTATATGGACCAGATATTCAGATGACAAAATTTGATTCATTGTTATGAGGTATTACACAGTTAATATATGTTTGACATCCCTAAACTAGATAGGAAAACAACATTTAGCTAACATGTGAAGGCTGTGGGTCATGAATCATTTGAATGATGTAATTAAATTGTGCTCTCTTCAGATGATGGCAGTCATTATCATTACACCCCTGAGACAGAGGAAAATAACTACATTGAACCAGAACCCGAGCCAGTTCGAAGCCACGACACCCCCTACAGAGACGAGACCCCAACACCTTCTCCCAATGAGAACATCGAGAGGAACGAAGTCCTCAGTACTTCCCAGATGTGTAAGATAACTTCACAGGCTGACTCGAGAAATTTTCAGTGGTTGACTTAACTGGACAGGGTCTTTACTATGTGCCATCAGAAAGTATGTTTGCATAGATACTGCACGTACTGTATGTTCTCTTATATTCTGAAAAAATCAGCACTTCTGTGTATATATATTGATATCTACTATTATTTTTTGCAGCTCAGCAAGTAGCATGTGATACTAGATTACGTGATCAGTGCAAAGGAACTACTTGTAACAGGTAAAATGGGTGGATTCGCATATCAGCTACACAAAGATGTGATTTGGTCATTCTACTATGAATAATTTCATGTCTGGTAAATCTTTAATCAGGTATGAATGCCCACCAGGCTGCTTGTACAACTATGGAAAAGTCATTGGATCAGGTCATTATGACATGGTAGGTAAATGCATTCGCTTTGCGTTTTATTTATATCAATGTGGCATCGCACAGATTTACAAAATTTTTCCATTTACATGTATTTAAATTCTATATCTAATTTTGGACGGATTGTGGACAGTTCAGGGTCTTTCTCATTAATGTTGCTGTTTTTCCAGCAATCCAGCATCTGTGGTAGCGGCTTGCATGCTGGAATAATAGATGATGATGGAGGCTGGCTGGATGTCACAAGGGTGGGCAGAAGGCAACGATTCTCAGTGTCCTTAAAAAATGGAGTTCAGACTCTGGCGTAAGTCACAGAACCCATACGTTGCATGCTTCTGGATGTGGGTTCAACTATGTTCTCACATTTTCCATGTTATTGCTCAGGAAAAATCAGAGTGCCAATGCCTTCACCGTATCAAATGTTCCAGGTAAGTGATTATTCTTAATGAGATAAACTTTCAGTTTCAGAAAATAAATTCATTAAGTGTTTTATTACTTCCAGTAAAAGCAGTTAATTGTGGAACTACGGTGGCACAATTCTGCCCTTTCAAGAAACCTGTCCGGCACTGTCCCAGGTAAACTTACTTTTTAACAAAAATAACTTAATGGATTACACAAAATACTATCCAGTGAAATTGTCATTAATAGCACGACAGTTAACAAGATTTGTTTTTCTTCAGGTTGTATTGTCCTCGTAATTGTTTGCACGACAGTTATGCCCGAGTAATCGGAACCCGCTATTATTCAGATGTAAGTCTTCATGCCATTTAAAGGGACAGTTTACACAAGATTTTAAATTAGCCCATGATTTATTCCCCCTCAAGCCATTATCTGTATATTATATGTATATGACTTTCTTCTTTCAGACGAATACAATAAGAGTTTTATTTCAAAATGTACTGGCTGTTCCAAGCTTGCCACGAATGGCTGTTGAGATTCAATATTCCAGTAGAAGTCCAATAAAATGCATTCATCCATCATAAAAAGCGCCCCACACAGGGTTAATAGCGAATCAATGCATTTGTATAAGAAAAATATCCATATTTAATGGGTATTTTTTAAGCCTTTAAACAGAAAGGCATATACAGCTAGGATGGCTTGAGGGTGAGTATTTCATCGGGTAATTTTCTTTTTTTGGCGAACTATCCCTTTAAGAGGCTGTTCACACAGAATACTTCTTTTTCTTTATATTGCATTGTTTTTTTTTACATGTAAAAGTGTTAGATTAACCATTTGACCATCATTTCACACATGGTTCAAAAAACATGACGGTCAAGTTACTGTAATATAGGTTCAAATAAAAAAATGCTAAAAATGTTATGAAGCCAGTGCTTCCAAATATTACTGATTCCCACATGAAATATTATAAGAGATCTCCTGAATACTGTACCTCAGTTGTTTCTCCTAGCCTATAATGAGATGAAATGGAGAGCAACTTTTCCAAAGTTTTCTGCTTCTCAGATTCTTCTTCTGAGAAACAGACCATAGTAGTTTCACATGTCTCTAACCTTACGTTTTCTTAATTTAGCTTAAACTATCCACATTTTTTATATCTATATACTTATAATATACCAAAAAAAATATTTTTGTTCCACTAATGGACTTTAGGAGAATTATCAGAAATGAAGATGATATTTAAACATAACTGATTAATCACATAAGTCTCCTGAGCTATTAAAGGACTATAATATATTCCTCTGGGTCGCTCTATTGCAGTTATTAGAAAAAGTCACTGTTCTGTTACCAGTGCAGTACAAGATGAGCCATTTTTCCTTATTCTGTCCCACTGAGCAGAATTCCAGTATATGCAGGGCAGCTATCCACGCAGGGGTGATTCGAAGTGACTCAGGAGGTTATCTGGACGTAATGCCTGTGGACAAGAGGAAGCAGTACAAGGGCTCCTACCAGAATGGGATCACCTCAGAGAGGTACTGTGAGTGTGTTGAGTCAGCTTTTGAGCTACTACTGCTGTAGAGCTGATCTTTCCTTCTTGGCTTCAGCTGGTCTTCAGACTAACTGTATCTAATATCCCTCTATATGAGCTTGGTTGGATAACGTAATCATTTTATTTAGTGGGTGGCTGAACGGTAATCGTATAAACTGTTTCTCATCTGCAAAATAAAACCAGACCACCTACACAGTCTGGTTTTGTTTTGCTTCATTAAATAGCATTTTGAGGGTATCTTGAGTATCTGAAGGGTGATTAATGAATCATACTAGCATTAAATCATATAGGTTTCTGTCCTGCTGGTTTTGGATTAATTTTGGCCATTATTCTTCCATTTAGCCTACAGAATCCCTCAGGAGGCAAGGCGTTCAGAGTGTTCGCGGTCATTTGAAACCATCGTCCAAGGACAGATGCAAGGAAATAGAGCTCTTGGTAACATAACAGCCAGTAATTACCACGCATTTGGTTTGCTGGTCTTGCTGTGCTGGATTTTAGGCCAGTGCTGTCACGAAAAATCTCCTCAACAGGAAAAAAAAAAAGACATCGACTTTGACACCATCTGGCCCTGAGAAAACAAAGTCTCCATGATTATTTTTTTCTCTGCGTGTAAATGTCATGTACATATGTGTTGTAAATATAGTCAATTTTATCCATTACATTCATTCTTGTGTTTTTATAAAACGTATATATTTGCTAAGCACATAAAGATATTAAGCATTCCTTAAAATAACAAAATAGGTAACTGTGCATGCAAACACAAAAGTGTTGATGTCTGAACATGTGGAATGTGTAGAAAAGGCCTTGTATTGCAGTTTATATTTTTGTAAACATATTTTTATATCGGTGTTCAGAAGCTGCTTATTGGTGTATTGCGCTTTACAGTATATTATGCTGCATATGTTCAGAATTTGATACTGTAACAACCTGGCAGGCCAGGAAATCATTATTGCTTTAGAAGAATTAAAACAAATGTACCACAAAAGGAGACACATTTCTGTGTTATTTATTTGAATGCTATCTAAAATAAAGATATTTAGACTCATAATTCCTCTGTTATAAATATTACTATACCATCCTGTCATGACTGTGACTATTAACATCTTGAGTGTATCTTAGTGCACTATATTGAAATATTTCATGTGGTTCCATCACACAATGTCCAGTTTTGATGTATTATGTATTTGAATTTCTGTGATTGTTGGCTAAACACAGCTGTGAGGTTATTTCAAATCTGAGACTCTGGAAGGCGCAGACGGAGCCTCTGCACCTTGAAGAATGAAAGCCAAACGTGCCTCATGTGAAAACACTCAACTTCTGCTGGCGCTGCACAGGCACCACAGACAAAGAAGGACATTGTGTGTATGCTGGTGTGTGTGATGATTTCAATCTGACTTCCTGGAGTGCATTTCCTCCATGTTAGGCACAGATGTGGTTGAGTGGTAGTAGTAAGCTCTCTGTCACTCACCTTGACCTCTTTCATTTCCTGTCTGCCCTCTCTCTCTCTCAAGATCATTGCCTCCAGGCTTACAACTCCTTGCAGTTTATCACAAAATCACAAGAATATTTCTGCCTTGTTCATGTAGCCATCAAATGCAGAGTTTTTAAAAAACCTAAATGTGCATTCAATATATTTTCGCTTATTAGAAAGTTTTACTCGTGAAGAAATGAATAGTACTTTTGTCACACTACTGTCAGTAAGATATTGTCTTTAGATAGACAAAATAATAGCAATAATAATAATACTTTTATTCAGCAAGAAAACATTAAACTGATCAAAAGTAACAGCAAATACATTTATGTTAAAAAGAGATTTATATTTCAAAAGAATTCTGTTCTTCTGAGATTTCTATTCAGCAAAGAATCCTGAAAAATTGTATCATCATTTTTTTTTTTTTTTTTTTTTTTTACAGGCAATAATTGCAATGATATTTTAGAATTTTACTGTTTTAATAAATGCAGCATTGTTGAGCATAAGAGACTTCTTCCAAAAACATAAAATAATCTCATAACCCCAAACTTTTTCATATAATTTTATGTTTTGAAGAAATACAGTATGTACATTTTATGTTGTGAAAAATTCTACATTGACATGATAATAAGGTTTCAGACATGAAAGTATCCTGACATAAATGTAAAATGTTTTTGATTTTCATTGTATTTATTTTTTTATATGGAGCAAGTTGCCTTATGGAAGTCTCGATTAGTCCAGTAGTGCACAACAATGAAATCACTACAACACAACACATAGGACTAATTTCACTATATTGTGTCTTATTTCTGTTGTGTTGTGTTAATTTCAATGTGTTAAGCCTTATTTATGTTATGTTGTTGCGGCTTGTTTGCATTGTGTTGTGCTAATTTCGTTGTGTTGGGGCTTGTTTCTGTTGTGTTGTGCTAATTTTGTTGCGTTGTGGCTTGTTTTTGTTGTATTGTGGTTTGTTTCCATTAATTTTGTTGTGTTGTGGCTTGTTTCCATTAATTTTGTTGTTTTGTGGCTTGTTTCCATTGTATTGTGCTAATTTCATTGTGTTGAGGCTTATTTCTGTTGTGTTGTGGCTTGTTTCGTTATGTTGTGGCTTGTTTTCGTTGAATAGTGGCTTGTTTCCATTAATTTTGTGTTAATTTCATTTAGTTGTTTCTGTTGTGTTTTGCAAATTTCACTGTGATGAGGCTGATTTCCAATGTGTTGTGAAGATTTTGTTGTATTGTGCACTACTGGGACACCGTAGTGTCATATGAACAGCAAGAAACCCCCTGTGATTGAAGACCACTGATGGTAGAATAAAGTCATGATGGCTGATAGCACACTTTCTACAAAAATATTTGTGACTGAAAACAGAAAAAACTGATTCACAGTCAAATATCTCTCTTGTGGGGTCAAAAATGCTAACTATAGCATAAGTTAACAACTTGTTTCCATTTGTCGGCTTTTGTAAAACAAATTGCAATATATTTTACACACTGTAGTAATTACCCATCTTTTGTGAACCCACACTTTGATGCAAGCCTTCAGAACAATAGTTATCAGTTTGTTTGATCACAGTTACCAGGAGATGGATGCTGTAGAAACTTCCCAGGAAAGGCTGGGGAACCAGAGCAGATGTGTATGATGGTCTCCAGAGAGAAGAGGCATACATCAGAGCTCTGTCAAAATTCACAGGCCAGTGTGGCAGACGTTGGAAGTGGAACGGGATATGGACATGTCTGTGCTCAAGACACCTAGGTGGCATAAGAATAAAAGAACTGAATCTGCAAATGCATCACTGCAAATACAAAAAAACAAATGTCATCTGAAGGTAATACATGTCTATACTCTCAA
This sequence comes from Carassius gibelio, assembly GCF_023724105.1. NCBI lineage: Eukaryota > Metazoa > Chordata > Actinopteri > Cypriniformes > Cyprinidae > Carassius > Carassius gibelio. The sequence continues at coordinate 18,803,658 of NC_068397.1, forward strand.
GATTCGTTGTGGACCTTTCGTGGGCAGTGAGTGTGAAGCTACACAGGTTTCACATGCTCATGTTTTCTTGGTTTATATCCAATGTCTGAAAGCAGTGCGACTTGCACCCAACAAACTATTGGCTGGATCTAAACTGTAATGAAAATTCTCTGTGGTTCATATTGTGGTCAAAATGAATGATCAGGATGCCACCAAGCATTATGAGCACACCATAATATATATATTTTTTCTAGTAATGTGGTTCATTGCCAAGTTTAGGACATATTAGGGATATTTAATTGTTATTAATTGAAATCTTTATATAAACTTAAATGAAATTTACAAACCATTTACAATTATCCAAGCCTGTGCTGTCAGGGATCTAGGAAGGAGGACCCAATAGCAGTGCGGGATAACAAGGTTTTACTGACAAGACAGACTGATACAAAAGGTAGTGAAGTGCACAATAGATACCACAACAGGAACACAGGAAACAAAAAGCTAGGGAAGGCCACTGGGATATTGATAGTTCATCGTCTAGCTGACTACGTCTTGTATTATTATTATTATTTTATTTTTTTCTAAAATCCTGTCAAATGTGCACAAACTACTAGCTACTACTAAATATTGTAGAAACATAATTTTCTGTAAAGTTGCTTTGTAACGATTTATTTTGTAAAAAGCGCTATACAAAATAAACTTGAATTGAATTGAACTGGGACAGCTTCAGACATCTACCAAACAAACAAGACCAAAACAGACCAAACAAGGCACCATAGAGCAGAGCTCAGACACTTGTTGACCATACTCTGAAACGGACCAAGTGCCAGGCAGGTAGAACCAGGGCAGGACACATGGGGGACAGGTCAGGAACTCGAAGACAAGACTAGACAGGACAAAGCTCCACAAAAACACAAAATAAACTCAAGACAAGGAAATATAAACCAATTAACCAATAAAAAGGTCAAGTAACAAAATAAGAAATGACCAATTTAACCAACTTAGAAGCCAACCAAGACCAATACTAGAAAAACAAACTAAAGATTACAAATACAAGCAAAAAAGCAAGAACAAAAGAATTACTAAAAAAAGGAGCAAGACAAGAACATAGAACTACAAGAACAAATGGTGCATTCAAGTCATCTCGTATAGATCGTATATACAAATGCACATAAACGCCACCAAAATATTGTAAATACCAGTGGGGAGCTCGGGATTTTCTTTAAGCCCCGATCTGTACAAGTTGGGAGCGTGTCAGTGATTAACATGGCGGAATATACAATACTTAAAGGTATTTAGCTGTGATATTGTCAGGCTTTTCTATTTACAGCGCAGTAAGTTAATCGAAGATGCATAATATGATGGCATTATAATATAACAATGCAAATTGTAACAATAAAGTTGGCAGCAGCTTCATAAAATAATTTAAAACATTAAAAAAACGAAGAATATATAATGCACATTTCTTTGTTCTTCATTTTCTATAACAAGAGTTTAGAAACATTGCTGTATTTTTGTGTTTTTAATTAAGAGAAAGTACTCCGCCATCTTGCTCCAACCAAAGTGACTTGAACGCACATGCCATCATAAGCACGACTTCCCAACTTGTGCGTACGAACAGGAGGACTTGAACGCACCAATAGAACTACAAGAACATAGAACTACAAGAACATAGAACTACAAGAACGTAGAACTACAAGAACACATGGACATTTGTTCAGCCACATCCAGAGACAGAGGGGGTGAGAATGACCACGAACCAGCAGACACAAAAGGGTAAAGGGCACTATAAGTAGGGAGGTAGGTAAGCACATGAGGGCCAGGTGAACACAATTAGACTAACCGGGTTAACAAGAGGGTGTGGTAGAAAGAAAACGAGGAGGATAGGCTAAAGGAGCACATGGCCGAGAAAACAATTAACAAGGCCATGTACTGACACAAGAAAAAAGCAAGCTAAGTGACAGTGCAAAACTCTGACATGGGTAGAATTTTCATTTGCCTTGTGTAATTTTGTTCTTGGTTTTCAAGGATGAGAATATGTCACGCAACCGGTCCATGTTTGCACCTGACTATTTCTCTAGTTTCTTTACATTGGACAGATTATTATTCATATTTAGAATGGGATTTTCCCTGCTGCCCACAATCCTTTCAGAACAGACCTGTGCTCCAGTGGTCCAGAGAGAGATGACCACAGCACTGAATAGTGAGGATGTCTATTTGCGACCAATCCATTTTTGATATCCACCGCCTGCTCATTGTAAGCCAGTTTCTAGAAATGACTCACACATTCATATGAATTCCTCAGAAGCCGCTCGCTTGAGTGGACGTATATGATGTGCATGTGGTCGACAATAAGTACCTTCACATAAGGGCTTGCAGAGGCCGTGTGTGAGTTCACCGCCACAGCAGATTCTAATGAGTATTATTCTTACATACTTACAGGAGGAACTTGCTTTTCTTTGCATTGCTGGTTTGTATAATGATAATGGAATATTTTTAAGCAAGCTTATATACATAAATATCCACCTCACAGCCCACAGAAGTGTCATATCTAGTTCAGATGTTTTAATTCTATACATGTAATTGTATTTCTGAAAATAAGACATTGTGCATGGGCTTGTATGGGACAGAATTACAGGAAAACGGCTGTAACTTGATCTGAGATACGTTATGATTCCGAAATGCTGGTTGCAGATGTTGATGTCCTTTCTGATGGGTGGTAAGAACTGGTCTTTATGATTACATAGTTTTCTTATTTATGCACAGAGAGGGAATTCTTCTGAAAATCTTTCAAACTGAGGCCACACTTCCTGATATGCTGAAATATTATTCATCTTAGAGGTTTGTCCTTTTTTTGCCTTTTATGCTACAACACACACTTTGCCAAATCTCCCGTTTCTCAGTACCCTAAATCTTTTGCGCTTCACCCTCCTGGTTGCAATATTGGCTATGTTCTAAGGTGTTTTTGTCAAGATCCCACACACTGAGGTTGTGCCAGTGTGGTGGTTGTGCAAGTTTTCCCTATGTTCACACAGCAGTCGTAAAGCAAAGAGCTTTCTGCCCACTCTCCTGTACCCCCACTGTATGTCCTCGAAGAACCTGAGGAAAATTTTCCGCCATGGCTAAAATCGGCATGCTAACGTTTGGCACGAGCCCTCAGTGCCCTCCTATCACTCACCTGAGAAGAGTGCACACAACCGAGGCTACTATTTTCATCGTAATATTTATACATTTCATTAAAATGTATATTTTCCTTCATTGGGAGTATAAACCATGTCTTGAAATCACGACAGCGGGTTTGTTTTTGTCAGCTAGTGTGAAGCAAACCGAAAGAGAGTGGTTTGTTTGAGTTGAATGCCTCAGTGGGTCATTTACTTGATTTTTGATTTTATATGATTATTCAATATTTTGTCATAATTAATGCATTGATTATATCTTACTTTTTATGTAACATTCTTACAATAATCAGCAATGCAAATATTTAAATTATCTACAGCTTTAAAGTAACTAAATCTTAACTGTTTCTTGTGACTTTGACTTGATATCTCACAATTTGACTGACTGACTTTATATTTCACAGTTGTGACTTCATATCTCTCAATTATGATTTCATATCTCACAATTGTGACTTTAAAAAAACTAATTATGAATATATCTTACAATTTGTCTTTAGTTTTCATAATTATGAATATCTCAATGTGACTTTAAATGTCAAAATTTTGATTTTATATCTTAAAATGTGTCTTCATATCTCATAATCTCAAAATGTGACTTCAAATCTCTTAATCTCAAAATGTGAATTCATATATCATAATTATGACTTTATCTGAGTGAGACTTTATTACTTTAAATCTCACAATTGTGATTTATATCTTAAAATGTGAATTAATATGTCATAATTACAACTTATCGACGTGACTTTAAATCCCAACATTTTGATTTATATCTAAAAATGTTACGTCATATACCATAATTATGATTTTATCTCGATTTGACTTTATCTCTCACAATGTGACTATTATCTCCAAATAATGACTTTATCTCACAATTATAAATCTATATCACACAACTGTGACTTTATATCTCACAATTATGAATTTATATCTTACAATTGTGACTTCATATCTCACAATGTGACTTTCTCATTTTAAACTTATCACAATACCTTTTTTATATTTTACTATGAGGCAGAAACAGACTCCCCCAATATCCTTTTTATTAGGAAAAACAAGTAAAACTGCTTATAAAATCACTCATACAGTGGGTTTCTCACATGGGTTTTGAATTAATGAGGTCTCAAACCACTGGCAAAGCATTATAGGTTTTGTACGCAAAGCAAGGAAGCGTTTCAAACCACACTACACCAGAAGTTTTACTAACCATTTCAGAAGAAATAAATGATTTGCTGTGGATGTTTTGCTCTGTCTTTAAATATATGCCCTGTGACTTTGAATGCTGACTGCGCAGGACATACATACAGTGCACTGTGCAATGTGTACACTGCGATGACATGATTTTATCCAAGTCGTGGTGTTTATGTGGGTGCTTGGGTTTCTTCTGCCAAGGGTAAACAGGGAGAGGTGCTGCTTATAGAACTGGGCTGCTTAAAGATACAGTCAGGAGAGGGGCTTGCTCTCACTGTTCACGTCATCCCTGACCTTTTTTCTGTTTGGAGGAGGTATCTGATTTCACCATTTTTTTCTCACGTTCACACATAAACCATTGTGGACAGCAGGTGAGTAAAATAGTTGCTTTGTTTTGATCTGATGGAGGTAAGGCAGCCAAGGAATCAAAAAACAGGCTTGCAACCAACATGAATGCCTGCCAGTAAAATCAATTTCATGCTAAATTACTGTATCCCCTGCCTGATCTGTTCCTATAAGAGTTCAGAACAACGTGTAAGTGCTGTCTGTTGTGGTGCAGTACTTGTGTCTTCATATTTACATTTATGCATTTGAAAGATACTTTGCAAAGCAGCCTGATTTTATAAAGATAATGTATTAGTTAAAACTAATTAGTTTTATATTGTAACAGTAGGTCTACCGCAGCCAAAGGCTATTACAGTAAATATTACCTGAAAAAGATTTACTTGACAGTTGACCGTGTATGATTACTATTTTATTTATTTTTATGTCTTTTTAATACTTCATTGTGTGTGTCACTAGTTCTCAGATTTTTCCCCCTATCAGTTCAATCCAACAGAAATGTGCTCATGCTCCGTCTACAAACACATGACAAATGTGGAAAGGTGAGCACAAACAACCTGTGCGATTCATTTATTGAAATTATTTGTTAAATTTTCACCAAAAAAGGAGCAGAAACTAATGGCCGATTGTCTGTGAGTGTGGTTGAGAGTAAGAGCAACACTGCCCTCAACTGGACTCTTTGGCCTAATTCCCTCCAGTTGTCATTGCAATTTTCATTTCAATTAGCCTTAAGAACAAAATTGTTCTGCAGATGTGATAATTCATTATCAAAAGAAAACGTCCTGGTAAGCAGGACCCCCTATGTAGTTTGGAAATATTCCATTTGAATCCCACAAGCAATATTTCATAAGCCAGCAGTGACAGCACTTCTCAAATGTGCAAACTCACTTCAGCAAAAGAAGGTATTACCTCTATGTATTGCAGTATGTGTTCGAAGGAGAAGAGTCATAACCTGCTCGGCATAAACTCATGCCTGTTTCACAAAGGAATGTAATGAATGTGTTTCATTTTTTGTCTACATACACTTTACGAAACATTATATTCTTTTTTTTGCCCTGTTTTCAACCTTTTAAATTTAGTCTTAGGTAACAAGGAAGCCCTTTATAAGGGGACACTGGGGGCATAGTCAAAGCAGGTCTGTGTGGAAGAAGCCAAATTTTGTCTCGCTTAAGGGAAGTTTGGCACAATATATATTGCTTTCTTCCTGATAATCAAAGAAAGAGCAAATGCAGCAGAACTGTGTGCGTAAACCACAGGGAACCAGTGGGGTTAAGCTAAGCAGAAAGAAAATAAACCCCATTTCAACAGACTGGCTGCCTATGGCCCCGTAGACCCACTGTGGCACCTCAGATGTGCAGCTGAGCTATTCGTTCTGTTCCAAAATATATTCATTGTGGGTGCTGATGATATTTTTGCATACCTTTTGATGCATTTGCGTTCACAAGTGCATGTACAAAATTTTCCATTTTCCAAAAGTCAAATTTTCTCCCCCGTTCCATGTCTCTCAAGCACAGAGATGCAGTGTCTCATTTGTGCAAGTTCACTTAGTTCATTATATCACATTAGGTAAATCAATTCTAGGCCAGCCACTGAAGATATTAAAAATCTTGAGGTTGGCATATACAAACAGCCCATTAAAAACAGCCAAAATAATCACATGACTTGTGATTATTTACTCGCAACCTGATTTTTGCATTTGTGGATGGCAATGCATCAGTGTGCATATTAAACCCCTGGGGGAAAGATGTCTGGCAGGAGGCCCTCAGTGATGATTGACATGTTTTCCTGCCTGTAACCACCTGAACTAATGCCAGTTACAGCAGTTGTGACCTCAGCACACCTTTCTGGATGTCTTATTTAAACGTGGCAAAACTTGTAAAGGTCTCAAATACTATTAGTTACTGTCACTCATTTTGTCATACCTTCATGATATGTTGCATTAATGTAGTAAGTTGATATTAAATTATCAATTAAAGTCTTAAAAGGATAGATCACCCAGAAATGAAAATTCTGTCATTAGTTTAGTTATTTCTTTCATCTGGTGAACACAAAAGAAGATATTAATATTCCATATATATTTTTCTATTATATAGAAGTCAGTAGCTAATAGGAATCATCAGCTGTTTGGTAATGCACAATCCAAATACTGTTTCCTAAATCGATGTGTATTCTCCATAAAATGAAACCTTATTTAGAAATAAATTCAGTAACAATTCAGTAAACAGACAGAACGTCAGTTTGTCATTGTGACATTACAGTGAGGTTATGTCTGCAAGGTACTGACTGTGCGATAAGCCTACTGATGGTTGACTGTTTTGTTGTTAAATAGATTTTTACATTCCGTTCAGTTTGCATTAGCACAAATTTTGCATATTTTTCCCATAAAACTGCAGTTTGTAAAAGCTTAACACCTTATTCCTATGCAGCTTTAAATATTTAATTCCTCCAAGGAGATGCTATCACACCTCTTGATGGCAGCATCCCCCTTCCCCTAGATATTTTAATATCATGAACAGACAGGCCCCAAGGTAGCAGTGCCAGTCAGGAGGAAACGGATACACAAGGGGGGCAAAACAACAAACAAACCCTGGAACCGGTACAGGAAGCTATGAAAATGAAGCTTGTCCATTCCTGCTGATGTTAGTTACTTTCAACTGTAGCCTAAAGCGTCGTGTTGGTATGAATAAAATAAGCAGTGGTACAGCTGTAGGAGGCGATTGAGATACTATTGGTGTCTGGTGGAGATAATGAGAGGTACCACTAAAATCTTAATTTCAGCATTATTTTCACTTGCAGATTAAGTAGAAAGCAAGAAATCAAGCAAAGCCAACAATGGAGAGATCAAACAGTGATTTTGAGCATAAATGTAATGCTTCACCACATTTATATCTCACAGTGTGACTTTATGGCCCGGTTTCATAGATGGTGCTTAGTCTGAGCAAGGATTAGTCCATAGTTCAATTAGGACTTTTAAGTAATTTTTCTAAATGTGCCTTCGAAAAAGATATTGCTGGTGTCCCTTTGGGACAAAACAAAGGCATTGTTATATTTTGAGATCAATCAGTGCAAGTATCTTTCAGTTGAAACAGCTCAGATTTACAGTTTAGTCTAAGACTAGGCTAAAGCCTTGTCTGTGAAACCGGGGGCAAGTCTCACAATTATGACTTATGTAAGTGAAATCTTAATTGCAGCATTATTTTCACTTGCAGGCCAGGTGGAAAACAAGAAATCAATCAAAGCTACAGTATAAGAACAGAGAGACATATCAAACAATGACTTGCATGCTGCTGCTAAAATAAACCAGCCGAGAGCACTTTCCATGTGCTTACAATTCAAACGCTTTGTTTGATAGTAAAGCATTATTGTACTTTATTTTTTATTTATTTTTTTAGTAGGTGATGTTGAATCAAATGACAATAGTTATGGCACACACTAACAACTCTTACTCATATTATTTGAATTGTGCTTCAGCTCTTTAATGTACTGTTGTAGCAATAATGTCAAACCACTTGAAGAGAACCAATTGACCAAATAGGCTATTTGGGCACCAAAATATTATCTAAACAATTAGTTTGTTCTGACTTTTACAAGCACTCCAGATTATTGATTTCCAGTGTATTTTATGAGCACTAGTCTCATTTATGATTTATCATTGACATTTCCCTTTATCATCAATATTTTTTTTCAAACCACAGGGATTTTTTTTTATCTCCAAAATATGTAAAGGAATGTAATATTTTAGAGCCGTAAAGTGGAGACGAAGCTCTTTTCCTCCAATGTTAACAGATTGAGCTGTAAAGGAGACTCGGGTCAGCTCTCTCCGTTAAAGAACGAAATAAAGCCTCATGTCGACAATCAGCCCTGATTTGTGATCCATCATTCACATCACTCCATCACACGGGAAGACTTCTGCAGTGAATGAGAACAGCCTGCTGGTCGAGTCATCACATGTACCCTCACACTGGGCTCCATCGCCCCCAATCAAACTCATTGTCCTGCTGCTCACCAGCCCTCTGCATGCACCTGTTAAATGTCTCCACTAAAGGATGGCCCGTCATGACTGCTTAATATGACCTCCGACCCTCGTGAGCATGTCAATCACTCTTGCTCATGTTTTCCATCTGGCCTCGCTGCCAATCGAAGCATAAAAACATGTCAGATGACATTGAGTCTTAAGGCAGTTTATGCTATCAAGGGAAAGTAATGCAAGCTGTCGTGGTGGGTTTTGTCACGTCGCTGTTGAAAACCACCGGAAGATTTGTTTGACATACAGACACCATAATGTAAGTTTAATACTCATGCCCAAACTGTGTTTGTTTACAGATTACATCACTTTATTTAATTAGGGAAAATTAAACTTCAATGAGTAGATGATGAAAATACGTTAAGTGTTTGTCATTTGTATTCAAACCTAATTTTGCACATGAATATTCTGGGGGTAAAAGAGTAGAAGGATTTGTTACATAAATAATCATACAAACTACAATTTTACTGAAGCTAATAAAGCATACTGTCCTAAGTGTTTGTTGTAAAATGCATTAAAAGCAGAATACATTGTGTTGTTTGTGAAAGAGGTGCTTGGTTAACCCTTGTTGCAGAAGGTAATTATTCCTCTGCTGAGTGTCTGTCTCCTTGTTGTAGTTTTCAGTACACCTGACCACAACAGCACACAGCTCTGTCAGTTAAACGGGGCGGAAAAAACAACACAGAGAAGAGTATGACATCAATTAGCCTGGCCTTGGCATGCATATGTGCCCTCTTTAAAATATTACTGACACTAATTAGACCACATTTTAATCAACTAAAAGTCTGATGTGCAAAAGTGCAGGAGGGTTTGCATTTTTCTTGTGAGTAACCTGGTTTGCTTTTCCAAGGTCCCTTTAAGTATGAGTATACCGAGGGCACATGAAAAATCCTCAAACATTTTGGTAACAGATTTTAACTTAAATGTAGGCTAAGAAAATAAAAGTAAACCTTAATATACATTTTGCATTCTTTAAAATTCGTGCAAATGAACAAACAAATAAGCACATGCATTATGACTTTTGTAATTTACAAATTATAATTACATTTTTATTACTTTATTATTTCAAAGCACAAAAACTAGTAAAAAGTAATTTGTTATATTATAAAATATAAGGGTTAAAAAAATCATCCCTACACTGAAAAATATTTACCAGTTGCCCTCTTCTATAATCAAGACTCAAAATACCAGAGGACGGTTGTCACTTTATAAAGCAGTGATTTTTTAAAAATTATTGTTATTATCATAAAGTCTAATTTAAAGAAAAATATTTTTGCCCATGAAAAAGACACTTCAGAACCATTTTGTGCGTAACTTGTCACATAAACTATAGGTTGGTTAAGTGCTATTTAACCTTTTCAGAGAGACTTGATCAGTAAAACAGCAATAAACCACTTATGTAGGCTACAAAGTGACATTACAAAAATATGATTGTGCTGGCCAACAGGAACTGTAGCATAAATTATAGGAACTGGAAGTAGCCTACATAAAAAAAAAAAAAGAAAAGAAAAAGAAATGAAATGAACATGGCCAAATATAAAACGCGATAACGGATAATAAATGCCTAATATTTTAATAATATAAACAATTTATATGCGGTTTCTTGTGCTCGAGCAGACAGTCAGTGGTGCTCCACTACTCAAAGATCTCCTCCCCTCCTTCACATTCACTCCCATCATGCAACAGCAAACAAAGAGACAGTAACGTTACAGGGAAAAATGGCAGCTAGCTAGAGAAAAGTTTCAAACGCCGAAAATATGCACAATTCAAAACGTCCACAGCGTACGGTGTTACTTTATAGCAAAACGCGGTCATAAAGTGGCCATTATTTCTCTTCTCTGTAGAAATTGAGCTCTTTTCTGCGCTGTTTTTGTAAATGCAGGTTATCAGCTAGCCACGAAGTAATAATGTCTCCTAATGTGATTTCATAGCTCTGCGGACACTGATATGAAAACTGCTGTTAGTTGACAGTGTATTCAAGCCACGGCAGGTAATGTATAGTTCATATTTGTATGTAAATATTGATGGTTCGCGTTGTAGGATTAGACAGAAGTGTTTGTACAGGGCCTGTACAGGTTAGCCTGAGTGCTAACTGCTCTTTTAAGTTAAAGTGTTTGCACGCACTTATTGATGGATACAAGGAGTGTTTTGAACTTTGAACTGTATAACATGTTTATAGAATGGCAGATTCATATTTTATGTCGGTTATTATCTGATGAATTCATAATGTGCACTAGACATGCCAGACAACAATCAGACACAAATATTTTACCTACTGCAATATAATAATATAATTATTTTGAAATACACTGCACATGTGAATTTCAGCCTTGATAACCCTTTACATTTTCCTAGAAAAGTGGTGTTTGGTACCATGTGTTTATGATGAACTTAGGCAATAAGGTTTTTAGTGACGTTGGGGGTAATCTGGTCTGTACTGTACTGTTTATTGAACATTCTGTTATTCAAAGTGTACATTAAAGCAGCAATACTCCAGTCTTCAGTGTCACATGGTCCTTCAGAAATCATTCTGATATGCAGATTTGGTGCTCAACAAACATTTCCTCTTTTTATTATCAGTGTGGAAAACTTTAGTGTACTTAATGTTTTTCCAGTTTTTTTCCCCCAGGATCCTTTGATGGATAGAAAGAACAAAACAATAGCATTATATATATATATATATATATATATATATATATATATATATATATGTATATATAGATATAGATATAGATATATAGATATATAGATATATATATATATATATATATAGATATAGTAACATTGGCTGTGTTCGAAATGGCATACTTGCTTACTGCCCAGTACACAGTGCATACTGCTTACTATTTTTTAAAACAATAATGTGTGAAACAGTATACAATAAACAACAAATGTTTCAGAATAATGTGCTGCAGTGTCATCACATGACAAACACTGAACATTAAATCAGCACATCTGTGGAGGCTACTGTTATCTTAGAAATAAACAGTTCTTTTTAACCAGTCTTGTTAAAGAGGCTTCATAGTAATCAAGGATATATTGACCAGTTGAACTCATTTCTTAATTGGTGGACTTTACATACTGGACAGAATCAACGCTGAAATCAACGCGACAATGATATTTTTGGCAGTTGAAAAAGCAATTTATTCTAGTTACAGTAATTGTAAATAATGATAAATTATGTTTACACAAAAATATCAGCATTTTCTTTAGCATCAGGTGTGTAAATAAAGTTAGGTGGCACTGTGGCAGATATTTATACTTAATTACTGTAGTACATTATAAAACAGTATGCAAAAACATTGAGTGTGAATTATCTTATATATATATATATATATATATATATATATATATATATTTTTTTTTTTTTTATTATTAGATGAATGCCATGCCACTTTATTTGGACAAAAACCTAAGCATACCTAATAACACTGTATTATTAATGAGCCATTTTATTTCCACCTTTCAAATATTTACTTTATTTTTTATTGAAAATAAATGCCTTTCTGATTTGGTATGTGATGAGAAAAGGAGAAGCACGAGTTTGACAAAAGCCGGAGTCAAACTCTGGTCAATCACCTCAAAAGCACAGACTATGCATCATTTACTCACTACACCAATGATACCGCAGATAAACAGGCATTTTTTGCAGTGCTGTTTATCGCTGCTAGGCATTAGCGGGCAGAGTTAACATAAATGTTTGTCCTTATACACTTTATTTTTAGAGCTGCTTTACAGCGGAATTGATTTCTGTTTGCGTAACTGAAATATGATTTTATTTTTATTTATATATTATTTTAATGCAGTATTATTATTAAAAACAATCAGTACTAAATAAAGCGTACTATCAGTACTATATAAAGGTGTCATCATTTGTCTTGATTGGAAACATGCTGTAAATGTAAATGTAAAGTATAACTTATGTCCTGCTATTTTTAGATACACAACGATAGTTTGTAGTTTATATGTATACGAACATATACAAGTGTTACATTTATAATTACTATCCCCCGCCTCCAGTTCACTCGTGTGTTTAAAGATGAAATGTCACATGGAGCGAATTGCTTTATGGGAAAAAGTATCCCATGCATTGTCTTCCTATTCATACATCAAATTTCAACAAAGCAGGTAATAATCTGGGCATTCCATGCATACAGAAAATTAACATACTATTCACAGTATGCACATGGCATACTGCAATATAGCAGGGGTTGTATGGTAGTATGCCATTCCAAACACTGCCTCTGTACTGATTTCAGTGTACTTGTTATATTTAGCAGATCCTGGCAAATATAGTAGGTCATCCTGGTATTCCATGCATACAGAAAAATTGCATAGTATGCACAGAATACATATTGGATACTGCAGAAATAGTAATAGTAGTATGATAGTATGACATTTTGACCATTAATATTGTCTTCACTGTCTCTTTTGATCGAATGAATGCTTCTTTGCTTTTCATTTCCTAAAAAGGAAAAAAAAAATTTGACACGGGCAAATATATTGGACAATTTAGATCAATCATTGAATGTAGTTTAATAATTATTTAATTAGTACCTTGTTAAGAATTGGTGTTGAAAGTGGGATATTTTTTAATCTCTTGACTTGATGACAAATTGAGAAATTTCACAGAATATTTGTCACACCACTCATGATGAGTTAGTCAAGGTGAAAAGGTGTATAAATTCGTGAAAACCTTAAAATCCACACTGAATTTTCTAACTTAAATTGCAAAGGAACTTGAGTTGTGATTGTTGTTTTATCCTGAATGTAATGAATTTATATATGTAATAACTTTGTTCTTGGTCTATTAATGTATTTTTCTGTTTTGCAGGTATGGCAGTCGTGGGTTGTATGTGATCAGCTATGTGTAAGTGTTCACAATCATCTCCCTTATCCCAAAAACATCACACATAATCCCCCTTCAAATCATTAAGGGGGATCTTTCAGAATGAAGAAGATCAGTCTGAAAACAATTAGAAAGTCATTTAATATAAAAGGCAAAGAAGAGAATGAATTTGCCGTATCACAGCCGGACCTGTCAGCCAGTTTCTCCGCTGAAGACTCTCTGTTTGGAGGATGCTACAGCAAAGACCTCATCAGTAGCGACCTGGATAACGAGGATGAAAAAAGACCCAAAGTCCAATCTAAGAGCCAGGGTCTCATGGGCACCTTGAAAAGGAGACTCTCAGCGAAACAGAAACCAAAGGTCAAGGGTAGTTCTCCATCTGTATGCTCTATAGATGATGACACCTTCTCTTCTTCATCGGCACCCATTACTCTAAGTGACATAAAATCCCAGCATTCCTCCTGCTCCACATCCGTCCATAGTCATCATTACAGTCCCACCCCGTGGCCTCTCAGACCAGTGAACTCTGAGGAGACGTGCATCAAAATGGACGTTAAGGCATTAATGAACTCTTCAGATCCAAGTCCGGCTTTCAGTGGTGAGCGCCAAGACTTCCTTGACCTCCAGAGAGAGTTCAAAGAATCTAGCGATGTGCCAGACCACCATACTGGCGCTCAGAATGGTGATTTGCACCTTGAAATGGATGAACACATGCCTGTAGTAATTGGTCTCGCAGCTCAGGATTATATTCAATACACAATGCCTTTAGATGATGGACTCTTTCCTGATGACGAAGGTTTGCGCTCTTTTTGCTTAGATGGTACCACACCCATGGACATCGTTCCACAGTCAGAGGGATGCAGATCTCTTCTTGCAGATGAGGAACCTATTGACCAGGACCTCCTGTCACCAGACATCTTCATGGAGTCATCATCGGTGAACCAACTCTTTTTAAATACTGCAAATGTCTTGCTGCAGGGCTCCCGACTGGAAGCCCCACTTTCCCCCTTGCTACCTCCGTTGCCCAATAGTTATCTCCAGAGAAGCTTCTCTGGGTTTGGTGGTACACATGCTCAGGTTGCAGAGAGAGTCATGCACCATCTCAACTTTGACCCCAACTCGGCTCCAGGGGTGCAGCGGGTCTACGATGCCGTGCAGAACAACGGACCCATGGTGGTTACTAGTCTCACGGCTGAACTGAAGAAACTAGCCAAGCAGGGTTGGTATTGGGGTCCCATTACAAGATGGGAGGCCGAAGAAAAGCTGACGAATCTTCTAGACGGTTCTTTTTTAGTCCGCGACAGCTCCGATGATCGATATCTTCTAAGCTTGAGCTTTCGCTCACAGGGTAAGACTCTGCACACGAGAATTGAGCACTCGAACGGCAGTTTCAGCTTCTACGAGCAACCTGACATCGAAGGCCACGTGTCAATCGTGGATCTCATTGATAATTCAGTCAAGGATTCAGAGAACGGAGCGTTCTGCTATTCCAGATCTCGCTTACCGGGGTCCGTCACCTACCCTGTTAGACTGACCAATCCCGTTTCGAGGTTTATGCAAGTGCGCTCACTGCAGTACTCGTGCCGCTTTGTTATCCGCCAATACACACGGATAGATCTGATCCAGAAATTGCCTTTACCGAACAAAATGAAAGATTACCTGCAGGAGAAGCACTACTGAATGCAGTAAATCCTCACTTGGTCGCTAGTTGCACTTTTTGGATAATGTAAAGAAGCAGGTTTGGCAAACATTTCAATAGTTTTGTTACCATTCAATTACGCATATTTCTGAAAGGAACGATGATGTTTCTCAGTCTGGTAGAGTAGGTAATTCAGTGGTTTGTGACAAGATGCAGTGCCAGAATGTCGTTAAAAGTGTTTGGATCTCAATGTTGGAGCATTTTACGCATGTTCTCGTAGTACTGTAGCATTTCATTTTTGTTAGTCAAAGACAGTCCAGTTTTTTTCTTCATATTCCACACTATGAAATATCAGCACAAAACTCAAACTAAATGTTTTCCAGGGCGTTTAAAGGTATAGAAGCCTTAATAAAGGCTGCACATTTGTGAGTGGTTAGATTACATTCCTCCTCACCCTGTTTTTTGTACGCATAACTATTGTTGTACCAGCCATTGTTATGTCATAATCTTATTCAAAGGGAAAATGTTCAATAAAATATGCCAAATGATGTCCTCTTGCCATACATATGATCTTACCCTTCCGTGGAGATAATCTAATAAGCTATATTAGCTGCTCATATTTGTCAGATCATATTCTCACCCTCTTTTTATTTGCATTCTTTAGCATGTAATGCCAAGTTTAGGTGCCTCACTGAAACTCAACTTTGAGGTAGTTAATTAATTTAGTACTGTATGATTTGGCCTTTGTAACAGTCATCTTTTAACAGGCATGCAGTTACATTATAAATACATCTGGTCTTTCCCTCCTTGTATTGTTTAAGTGTTCATTTGTATTGTATATCATTGTTTAAAAACTGAAAGGTTTCCTTTTATGGACTATGTCAATGGTACAGTTTAAAATCATCTCTTTTTGGGAACAGAATTTGCTATGTTGTAACTTGAACTTGTTCTTCAGTTCAAAATAAAAGTTTTCTATGATTAAAATCTCTCCGTTCATTCTGGTTTAAAACTCTTCATTCGATCTTTAATTTAAAATCCAATATATGGTAATAAAAACGTCTTAAAAGATACAGTGATATCATTTTTATTAAATGTTTACATTTATTAAAGGATTTTCTTTCTCCTTTGTCATTGTTTTATTTATATGCTTATGTAGTATTTGATCTTTTACCTGGAGAATTGCGCGGTTTCATTAATTAATGGCAAAGCAGCAAACAAACATCAGACAAATTTAAAATCTGAAAGCTTCTTGGCTTAAATATCATTCTTAAAATAACAAACAATGTATAAGTAACTATGACTAAATATATATGGTAAAAATATCTAGCTATTTCTACAATAGGTCTATCATATGTACCTAGTAATGAGTTTCATAAGACATCATGTCTTTGATACATACTTTTTTATGGTTTCAGTGCTGAATTCAGTATGACGTTAATATTTTTAGTGATTCACCTGAAGATCATGAATTGGCATACTCGAATGATCATCCCTCTTGAACGTATGTGGTGGGTTTAGATTGATGATCAGTTGTGACGTTCCCTGTTTTTCAGCTGGGGACTGTCTTGACTGTCTTGGCACGCTCGGCACAGCAGTGCTGTTATTTTAACGTTTCTGCGCTTGAATTAATGAATGTTTTGGAAATAACAATACAAGTGGGGCAGAGTGTAGGCTTTAATATTTGTTGCCAAAGAGGCTTTGCACTGTTTTCTCCATTCAGCACATGCATATTTTTAAGACTTTTTAACCTTTTCCTTATTTTCTGTTATTTTATTTTATTACCAAGCACTTCTTTTTACTTTTCAGTTTGTGTTTGTAACTGCGGAGTAAGTGAAAGACAGGGCCAACAACTTTCTGGCTGAATTTAAACGTTTTTCTGCAAACGCATTGTCACATTCCCTCAAGAAGACACTTAAATAAATTACTTAAGCAGTTCTGTAAGTCTCCACAGACATACATTTTTAGTATGTTTTTTGTTGTTTTAAACTGTTTTATGTGGACAAATCATCTTATTTTCAGACCAGCTCATAGTGTTAAGTTTGATTTGATGCTGTTGTGGGAGAAACAAAGTGTTTTTGCTATTGCCTGAATTTAAATTAAATCTTTTAATTTTTTAATGCAGTTATTGTACGTTTTGTCGTTACATCTCACTGCCATTTAAATACATCAATAGATTGAAGGCCAAAAACTGCTCTGGTGGAGGTGAGTTTTAGTCATGGGACTTGACATTTACACGCTCTGGACTTGAGAAAGCATCTAAAATCTTTAGTAAACTGCCTCAAGTATCTTTTGAACAAGACACATATGGATCTTTCTTAACCAGCTTATATTTTTCTTGCATTGTGCTTTAACCCACCCAACGGACTCCAACAGTAAGCATTTACTTAGAAAGCTGCAGAAGTATTTTTATTTCATTTCATCATACAGTATGTTGGCTATTATGTTGTCAATGCATGATTTGTCAATCCCCTGCATCGCTGTGACCCTTCCTGTAATCCATCCTGTTAAGGCTCTGGAGGACACTTTATTACAGGTGGTGAAGGATTTCTGGCTCTGTTTATTACTCCCTCCCTTCTTTTTTAATTGGTTTCTTTGGAATTTCACATCAGACCCCTTTGAGAGATTCCTACACTCTTCTTACCCGTGTGTATGCCTTCTATGTTTTAATCAAAATTACCTCTGCATCTGTTTGTCTGTTGTATCGGAGTTAATAGAGAGTTTTGACAATGTAGACTTCATAAATCCACTTGTCATTTAAGTAATCTGAGAATCATATCTAACTACAACATTTAAATGTACAATTATATAAAATACTGGGGACATGAGTCAAAATTCTCATATTTGATAATTTGGTCATATTTGACGGCATGTGAATGCATTGTCATCAGCAATAAGTCACGTTGCTGGAGGTTTTTTTTCTCTCTTTAGTCACATTTCAACCTTTGAGACTGCTGTGCATGAAAAGCCTTGCGGGATTTCTTACATGCATCCACCAATGCTTAAAACATCCACTATTATGCGTTTTTCAATGTCATTTAATTCTTTAATCTTGCTCAATCTTATTTGAATTTCAAACATGTTAATTCTCAGTTATTTCATTTCCTGATGTAAATAATAAAAACAAAGTCTGTTTTGTTCGCTTCATCTAATGGCAACTACTCTGCACATGACAGGACTAAACGCTTCTGTTCACCATGCTGATTTGCTCAATATCCAGAAATATTCTGTAAACTTAAATGTTACATCAGGGATTAAGCGTTAAATTAGGGTTTATTTTGCCCTCTCTGAAAAACTCATGCGAATTTGACTGGCAAGGCCAAGTGCTTTTTACAGCACATGAGAACATTTGAATATTTCACAGAGGAGCAAAATGTCACAGATGAAACAATCCAATCACATTCTTATAGCCTGAGGTGCCGTTTCTGTCCTGGATTGATGATGAGGAAATGTTATCTGAGCTGCACGGGCTCCTACGAATGTCGCTTGACACTGAATAAATATTGGTTGAAACTATGCAGCTGTTTCAACCTCAGCCTTTGTTGAAAAGCCAGTTACATCTCATTCATGTTGATATGTTTTTTTCATATATAATTTTAAGATCAGAATTTTAACTAAGACATTTCTCTAGCTGGTCAAATAAGCAGCTAGGCTATTTAAAAAAAGTGAAAGACATTAAGACCAACTCTCTTTCATTTAACAAAAATATTGTTTGTTGCTATCGATTTTGTATGACATTAAAGATTATTTTAAAACTAATTTCTTTACGACAAAATGAAAGGAAGTAAGAGATAGATGGATAGAACAATGATAACCACAGAATGATAGATAGAGCGATAGATAGATAGTTAGATAGATAGATAGATAGATTTTTATGAGTTATTTTGCATTAAGACATGTATGATATATTCCTGGAATCAGCATCTCTATTTAATCGCCTCAGGCATAATTTTTAATGTAATCATGAAATGTTCAAGTAAATTAGCAGCAAGCAAATCAGTGTGTTGTGTAAATGCAATCAAACTGAGCAAGAATCCTCATGAGACACGACTGCACGCTATCCCACCAATATGCTACCGACACAGCTCACCTGAAATAAGAACACAGCTGAAAAACCACAAATCTAAAATTTCACAGCCCTTTTGATCTTCTCACATTTTATTTTAAGCTTAACTTAATTTAATTCTAAAGATTTAAAGTGTCATATCAACTATGCTAACACGTATAGTACCGAGAACAACAGGTGAAGTCTAGGATATATATAAAGCCACATCTGGAAATGCCTTCAGGGTAATCTTATAGA
The DNA here is from genome assembly GCF_023724105.1 of Carassius gibelio. Taxonomy (NCBI): domain Eukaryota; kingdom Metazoa; phylum Chordata; class Actinopteri; order Cypriniformes; family Cyprinidae; genus Carassius; species Carassius gibelio. The sequence goes on from NC_068397.1 coordinate 18,823,155, forward strand.
ATAATGAGTCTTCAAGCGAGTGAGGTATGGTGCTGCGCAGTACTGTTTGCTTAAGCCACCCTTTTATGTGGAGACACATGGTGTGCTCAGAAAGAGGTCTTCTGGGGTTTCTGACAGATGGCATGGCTCACAGATAAAGACAGCGTCAATGTGACAAAAAGCTCAACTCTGCAGGTCTCTAGTAGAGAGACCCACTGTAAGGCTGCATATGCCATTTTGATTTCTTACAGGTTCGATTTTAGCTCTTTATGCACTTAATGAGACTGAATCAGAGGTGTTGAAGTGTATTAATACATCAAAATGATGCTGATATGAAGCTCTGCAGGCTAAAATACATTTAAAGGGCCCAAAGGACCAATAAGTAAGGAATCGGGTGTGCATTATTGTTCAATAATTCAATTATTCTGCATGAACCATGGTAACAATGTTTTTCAAGATGTTTGTAAGATTTTTGTCCTTAAAACGCATCTCCCAAATGTGTTCAGCAGTAGCATCTTGACTTGCGAAACCATAAGTTTAACAGCTTCAAAAATAGCTAAATTACCACTGTGCTATAATGTCATGTAATTTTTCAGCTGCAAAAAGCTTTTCAGCTTTTTTTTTTTTGATAGTCATTGTCACTGTAAGTTTAGGTTCATAACTTGTAGGCACTTTGAAATAAATAAATTGAAAAACTGACATGTAACTGTAAAGAGGTCGACAGACTGGAACTACTTAACAGCTGTGTGTTTATTGGAAAATAATTGCACATCATAGAATACTAGTCAATCAGTCTGAATCGAGCATTCAACAGCAGCCATGGTATATAAAAATAAAAATTATAAACATATCCTGCTTTATAAAAAGACATTTTTTTTTGGTGCTGCCACTTTTGAAGGTGTTTTAGATTCACACTTCTAGGCAAGAATAAATGTGTGGTCTCATTAATTTAAAGGTGACATATTATGCCCATTTTTACATTATGTAATATAAGTCTCTGGTGTCCCCCAAATGTGTCTGTAAAGTTTCAGCTCAAAATATCCCACAGATCATTTATTACATCATTTTGAAAATGCCTATTTTGATTGGAAGCAGAAACGCTGTTTTTCAGGTCTGTCTCTTTAAATGCAAATGAGCTGCTGCTCCGCTCCACCTTTTCCAGAATAGAGCTGACTCATTAAGGCTCGGACCTGCTAATTAAAAACATCTGTTGGTTCTGATTATCATGTTTATCGCGGTGAAATCATGCGTTTTAAACCATACTAGTTTAAGCACATGGACAGAAAGCGGCTGTCACAGCATTTGAGTAAACTAAGTTCTATTTCACACAGAAGTTCATGTTAAAACACACATGGGTTACAAAAACAGTCGGTTATGTCTGTGAAGGTTTTAGATCTGTAAATAAATAAATAACATCAGTGCTGCCAACAGTGGTGGACGAAGTACACAAATAAAGTACTTGAGTAAAAGTACAGATACAAATAATAAAATATTACTCCAATAAAAGTTTATTTTAATCGAATGAAAGTACAAAAGTACTAGATTTATGTACTTAAGTAAAAAAAGTACTGACAGATTTATTTAGCAATTTTATATGCTACTTCATTAAAAAAAAATAATAATAACATACATTTTTTCAAATCCTAATGCTCAAAATACCTGGGATTTTCCCAAAATACTATATGGAGTAAAGATATATTTTTGTTGTCGATGGACTATGTTAATGAGAGTGATGTAATAGGCCTAATGTTCACTATGAAGCTTACACTGCGATCTACCTGAGAGAAAACAGAGTTGAACATCTGATTTTCACCAGTAAGAAAAGGTGTTTTAAAGTTTGTTGTTTTGCAGAACATCACAGTTATATAGTACATAAGAATAAGGCCTTAAACGTACAGTATAGACCCCTTTTGCGCGGACGTCACAGGTACGTCACGGCGCTAGCTGGAGGCAAAACAAACCAACACTTGGTCGGCTACTCAAGGAGCTTAAAATGTCGTCTTGTTGTGTTGTTGGTTGCCAGAATCGACGGAGAACATTTTATATACATTGTTGTGATTAATTGTGACCGGAATTTAAGAACATGGTAAGAAATAATAAATACAGAAAGTTTATAATTAATTTGCAGTCTTCGGAATTTTTATTTCTAGAAAATATTTAAATTTTTACAATTTTACAATTTTACAGTAATGTCAGTTTTTATTTAATCTAAGGATTTATACGGCCTCAGTTTCTCTTTACTTTACACGCTCGGTTTCTCTATCAGGTAAGTGTAGATGTCAGGCCACTCAATCGGAGGTAACGTTAATCCTGTCAGATCGTCCATCCAATGAGTGATTGTGTACGGGTCGACCAATCTGGTTCCGTCCGTTAAAGTTAACTTTTCAAATAATTATCGCGGTCCCGGACAGTGAGTGACCTTAAATATTCAGATAAAGCAGATATATTCAGATTTTCTCCAGCCACTGTTAAAAAAACAAGCTAAGAAAACTCGCTAGCTACCGTTTGTTCAAGTGTTGAGGGGAATCTTTCTGCCTCCAGCTAAGCCCCGCCCACACAAATACGTCACCAACGTTTACCAACTGTAAAAGGGTCTATACTATGATATCAAACAAGATAGTGAACTGCATTTGAAGCTACTTTATCCAACTAGATATATAACAAATGTAGATTTACATTATACTATACATGAGAGCTAGTCCGTCTGCGTTTTACACATCAATGTTTCACAAAATATATGGATAGATGCAGTTAGCTGAATGGATGCATACCTGTTTATCAGAATGCAAGCGAGTAAAGCATCTCTCTGTAGTTTCAGCTTGTCACGAAACTCTATCTTGGAAACGCGACTCCAATATTTAACCGTGTCTTGTTTCTTATCTTGTCCCAAAACCTTCTCGGGTCATTTATTTCACCCGTAAATTTGCGCTTCACAGAACGTGCAGACAAAGCATAATCATGATCCATAATTAAGTTATTGATTGAAGTATAAATACGAATATAAACAATATAAATATAAAATATAATAGTCTCGATCAAGGCTAGCTACTACTTTTTCTTCTTCGTCTCGTCTTTGCTTCTCTTCTCCTTTGTATTTGGCGGTTCCGCAGGAAGTTAGATAAACTAAAGGGGTCAAAGTTTATATGACGCCATAGACAGGCGACAAAACGGAAATAAAGAAACATGCCGTGTCTTCTAATTAAACTATAATTTTCTCCGGATTTGAAAGTTCGTGGAAACTGCCGGGATAATTTAAGTACACAACTAAATAATATATATAACATATATAGTGATTTCTGCTATTTTTTTTAAAGCAGAAAAATTACATATTGCGCCTTTAAGTTCGGAAGAAAAAAATAATAATAATGCCCCCAGAGGGGTTCACTTCCCACTTTGATAATTACTGTAGTTATCATGTTCTGAACAACACATCCTTTCTTTTTCCCCCAGATGTAATCTATCTAGGTGATTGAATAAAAATATTTGGACTTTATATCTAAAAATTACCTCAACTTAGCAACAGAAAACTCGTTAGCTAGACAGTTAACATCAGCTGACAATATTGACTTATTTTCAGTATGGTTATGAATAAACATTCATACGTCTACTCTGCTAGTTAATCCAAAAAATGTATACTGTTGATAAACAATATAAAAACAGACATCACATGTATCATTCTAATTCATGAATGAATTGTTTGGTGCAATTTGCGAACCGATTTAAAAGATCAATTGAAAATAATCAGTTCGTTCTTGAGTCAACTTCATGTTTTATGTAATGTATTGAAGTGAAAAGTATGATCTTATGCTTTGGAATGTAGTGAATTAAAAGTAAAAGTTACTCAATAAAACTACTACAGTAAAGTACAGATACTTAAAAAAGTACAGTAACGAAGTAAAGCTACTTCATTACTGTCCACCACTTGCAGCCAAATGCAGAAAAGTTAACATGTTTTGCTCAAAATTTAAACATGGCATAAGAGCTGGTACAGCTTTGTCGCTTGCAAAATCAAAATGATGGCACCCTTTGGGAGGCTTACAGATTAAGGGGTGGTAATATTGTAATGAGATCCCTTTGCCACATCACCAAGGGAGTGAAATCTGATGCGCTAGTTTTCTCAGATGCATACAGAAAAAGGCTTACCAAAACAAAGTTACTGGGTTAATTTTTTTTCACGTTTACTTGGTTGGTAGATGCACTAGGACCTGATTAGCACTTAACGGGTTAGTTCAGCCAAAAATGAAAATTAAGCCATAAATTACTCACCCTGAAGTCATCCTAAGTGTATATCACTTTCTTCTTTCAGACTAATTCATTTGGAGTTATTTAAAAAATTGTCTTTGATCTTTCAAGGTGTTTGATGCCAATAAGCTGGTGTTGCACTGCATTGGTCCTTTAGAAGTTTAATAAAAACTCATCCATTAAAAAAAAGTGTCTCACATGGCTCCCGGGGTTGAACAAAGGCCTCCTGCAGTGACTCTATGCATTTTTGTAAGAAAAATATCCATATTCCAAATGTAATAATCACTTTAATCTAGCTTCGCTCAATTTTTTACACGGAAGTCGCTCTTGGCGGATGACATATGGAGGTCGATGCTGTGCAGTCACTCAGAAGTGACACATGCGGAAACGCAGCAGAGAGATCAAAACAAAACAACGGTCACTAATTAGAAGTACAAAACTAGGATTTGTAAAGAAGAATGTTGGATGATTTTGATATAAGCCAAGAGGAGACTGGTTTTCCTTTGCTAAAGTAAGGAAACTTTGCTTCCTTTGCTCCTGTTAACAAACATTGGTTTTCAGGAGACTCACTGGAGCATGTGCAGCATTGACCTCATACGTCATCCTTCCAGAACTGCTTCTTTTTTACAACAGCTAGATTATTACGTTTTGAATTTGGATATTTTTCTTACAAAAAATGCATAGATTCGCTACAGAAGAGCGAGATACGTGTGAGACACTTTTTTTTAATGTATGAGCTTTTTATTAAACTTAAGGACCGATGGAGTGCAACAGCTTGAAAAATACAAGATCATTTTTTAAATAACTCTGATTGGATTCATATGAAAGAAGAAAGTCATATACCAGTACACCTAAGATGACTTCAAGGTAAGTAATTTATGGGCTAATTTTCATTTTTGGGTGGACTAACACTTTAAAACCTGGAAAAGTCAGATTTTCAAGATAGGTCACCTTTAATGTATCCCCTGCTGAGTTTCATCCATAGGAGATCTTTCCTTTTCCTCAAGTTTGACAATCAAGTAGAGGTTATCGTAATTTAAAGGACATATAAAACAGGCGAGACACTGCAGGTGAATAGGGTAAAAGATAACTAATAGTTATTGCTTTACTTACAGCTGATTGATTACATTGGTAATTGCAAAAAAATTAAATAAATTGTATTATAAGTTTACAAAAATGTTAGGTTTAAATACGCAAATGGGTCATTATTTAATTAAATATGCACTAGTTTGCATAAATATCTAGTACAAAAATCTAAACACTGGATGATGTCGATTTCAAAACTGTTTAATTATTGTGACATATTAGAGTCAAAAGTTTCTGCAAAGAGAATTTTGGGTATCTCATTTTTGTCACTCCATAATTCAGTAAATGCTTAGAATAGACAGAAGACACTATTTTTATAATTTATTTGGGAATAAAATGTTTTATATAATCAAGCAAATTATATATGAACAAATCCCTCTGTAAAAACCTTCAGGATATAGACGGGAATAAAAATGTAAAGTTTGGTGTGTGTAAGTGCTACTGAAGTGGAGATTTATGGCTCAGTGTAGGAGAAAAAAAAACTCATTTTGAGGAAACGGCCTTTAAAAATATGTATTGTAATTGAAATCTATTAACACAAATAGATAAAGCACTTAACAGTGTCTTTTGGATGTTTTCTTTCCACTAGTCTGGAGAAACACTTTATGAAAAACCAAAAAGCCCAAAAACTCAAACTTGACTGGTACATGAAAAAACATGTTTTTGCCTGCAGTGTCTCTCCTAAAAAACTCCAGTACATACTTAACTGCAATAACAATAATATAACACAACAAAACTCAGACATAAACATGAATAATTAGTGCCTAAAACAATATTAAGGGTGATGGTGAGTAATCACAGTTTTGTCACATCTTTATTAGAGCATAAGAATTAATTTACAATGAACAATTGAAGTGGTTGTTCATTGAAAGTGTTTATTATTTCATAAATATCATGTTTATTGTTAGCTCATTATGAATATATACAACTTGTGAAATGCACAGAGTGTATCTACACTTTAAAGGGGTATTGATTTATAAGTCAGCCTATTAGGCTACTTATTTTTAGCGTTTGTACGACATGGAGCATGAGTCTGAGCATTATCCGCAGTATGATATGAGCCTTGAAAGTAGTGCCAGTTTCCGGGTGAGCAGACTGTTATCAGACTGATATCATTTTACAGTGGATGATGAAGAATGCTAGGAAATGTTTGACCACTGAATGACACGATTGGCCAATTATGAGTATTCCAGAAATCTGTGTAACAATAATGTTACCATATGTATACCATATATGTTAATATAAAAACCAGTTGGCTAAACTGAAATTATGGGATTATTAAAGCATCATCAGCGCACCATGTGCACATCAATGTGACAATAACTAGAAGTGAGGCGCGTGCTCTTCGCTCAGACTTACTGACTTAATGAGAAGTAAGTAAAGGGTACATAACAGGAACCAGCAGATGCTCTTATTTATTATTTACATACAGCCACTGACATCCTTTAGAGACAGCTTCTCATAAGAGTTGGCATCAAGGTCTACAGCTTACAACACAATTGGAGGCTCTAGGAACAGAGGACAAATGCTCAAACTGCTCTCTTGTGCAGTCAGTTGTGAGGTTTAAAGATTCTCTGAACTGAAGGGTTTGACAAAATAACTAAATTACTGAGGCGATGTTTACTTTATTTGAATACCTGACACTGCCCTAAAAATTATTTGTTTGTATTGTACTATCGTTCAAAACTGGTCCTTTGAGGACTATTAAAAATTTTTTTTAGCCTAATATTACAACTGATTCTTGGACATTACTTACCCAGAGTTGCTGTCCCACACATTTCACATTTTAAACCAGGGAATATTTATGACCAACTTTTCCCACAGATTGGACATAAATTTTATGATCGGCCATACTCTGTTATGCAGTCTGAAAATCACAGCAGATGGGCTACGAAAAACCGCTTTAGATGCAGAAAAGTAAATGCTGTAATGTCAATATGCTCTGGCCAAGTTTGACAGAATAAACCATTGTCTGCGATGGAGCCAGCATGCAAAGTGAACTATTGCATTCAAACAACCTGTTCAGAGGCCATAAAGTGAGAAATGAGTTGGGGACAGAGCAAAAGGAAGAAAGGATACACACTGATATATCATTTACCGGAACAATATTTAATACTAAAGGTTTTGAGGATTTAAAGTTAAAATTTATAGTTAGTATTGGCTCAGTTTGGTCTACAATATGCTTTCAACAAAACCAGCACACGTATGGTGTTTGCTTATTTTTTTGTAATACAAAAAATAAATATAATAAAATCATATATATTATAATATAATTAAAAGATTAAATATTTTTATTTTAAAAACCTACATGTGATGTATATTTATTAACATAATACATATAAATGTAATCCCATTTGAAGAGAATTAGTTATTAACATTTGCATTGTACAGTTATTTCCAAATGTTAATTCTCTCTTTCTTTCAGTGTGTGTGTGTGTGTGTGTGTGTGTGTGTGTGTGTGTGTGTGTGTGTGTGTGTTGTTTAATAATTAATATAAAATTAAAAATACATAATTTACATACACATATAAAAATATCATTCTCATTTTAAAAATCCCATGTGAAGATATTACATTTTTTTAAGTTGTATTGTACAATTATTAACAAATGTAAAAAATTACCTTTAAATAAATGTACGTTTTAAATGTTACATTATTTAAAATTGTTCAAGATACATGAAAGCATAAATAAATGAATGATTGTCCACTGCTTTAAGTATTAAGCCAAAGCATAAAAACAAAGGTTGCATGAGAAACATTGTAAGATCAGTCCTGTGCTTATTCAGTGAGCTAGTACAGTATTATGTTATGCTGTAATGAAGATTGATGGTAGTGTTCTAGGTGTAATGGAGGCACAGAGGAGCCTATAGCAACTAATTATTCTTTAATTACAATAACTGTAAGCATCGTGCCATCAGCACAATATATGCCTCTTACAAGCATTTTTGTATTTTCATTTTGTCATCATCTTTGCAGTAAAATCATATTGAAAGACAATATCTAGTTTCTCATACTAATTTGTTCCCCTCCAGGTTTGTCTCATATCTCATTTAAACTGTGTGCCCCAGCACAGGAAGCAGCAGGCTGAGAGTTGATATCCTGATGCAGCTAAATGCCCGGCAGAGATGGCCGCGGGTTCTTCTGGAGACGCTTCTGTCCCTCTTGCCTGTAAAGGGCAGCTTGGCGTGAGTCTGCAGCGCTTGGGCTGATTACAGAGCTGCGTATGCCATGTGTCAGTGGGTCACAGATTGGACCGGTGCTTTGCCACTCGGGCTCTCCCAGCATGCATCCCACAAGGGGTACGGACATCAAAAGGCCCCGTGTTGCACTCATGCTGGAGAGACGAGGAGGCTGTGCTTTACCATCTGAACGGGGACACATGTTACAGCCCAAATATAGATGCAGCAACATGAAATCTGCTCCTGTTGACGGCAAAGGATGAGACAAAAGGAGAGCTGGAAAACCGATTTGCATTTGCTTAGCAGGTCGTTTAGGTTTTCTCACCCTAGATAAAAGAAGTAACACCTTTAATTGAGATAACAAATGAGGTTGTGTTTGTCAATGGGGTGTTAAGCGTAGAATCCGGTCATTAAATCATTCCTGACAGTGCAGAAATACACACAGAAACAGCATTTTCTTCATAGGACGATATGTCTTCAATGCATAATGCTTGCTGCCAAAGATCTGAAGCATTCTAGGATGAGCCCACGCATGAATTTTGTTATTAAAGCTATTTCGGTATTGGAGAAATTAAGTAAAAAACATGTGCCAGACTATAGGAGCCCAGCAGCTCTCATTATCACATCAGGCTTTTCCTCTAGTTGTAGCCTTTCATGTCTAAACTTACACAACTCAGTCTCATTTTCTTGCTCTGCTGGATTCTGGCCACTATATCACGTGATCAAATCTATTTTAGTAGATCAACGTAGAGAAACCAGGAAACAAAACTACAGTTCATCCTGATTCATCAGGCTTATGTCGTGTAAATACAGAGCTTTTGAGCAACTATGCACCACTGAAAATGTTTGGGGTTAACAATATATATTTTTGAAAAAATGAATCAAGCATTTCTAAAGAATCATATGACAAGATTAATGATGCTGAAAATTCAGCTTTTTCATCACTAGTAAATATATTAAAATATATATATAAAAAAACATAAAATAATTATTCAGAATTGTAATAGCATTTCACAATATTGCCCTTTTAACTGTATTTTTCTTAAACAAATGCAGCCTTGGTGAGCATAAGAGCCTTCTTTCAAAAACACAGAAACAGTTATATATTCAGAGAGCTTTACAGTCAAAAGTTTGGATTTCTATTTTATGATCTTAAAAGTTTTATTTCAAGGCTTTATAATTGTATGCTTTGTAAATGAATTGCTTTAGAAGATAAATTTGGCCCACATATGATTTTTTTTTTTTAAACTAAACAAATAAAAAATAAAATAATTAAAATGGAATTGGACAGGATTGTGATGAAGCAACAGCCAACAAGTGTCTATCTTACCAGGCCAAATGCTTAAAAAGAATCCCAGGATGCACCTTGGGGAAATGAATGATAGAAGCCCAGAGCTATAATCTAGACAAAGGGTGGCTGCTTTGAACAAACTAAAATAGTTTTGGTTTACTGAACATTTTAAAGTCACGACATATTTCCCATTGTTCCTTTACTCTAATTTCTCAGCTCTGGTTCACGTAATTGGGCATATGTGTAGTATGATATGATAGCATGAACAATTTAATGATAAAGTAGACTGACCTTGCCTCACTTTTGCGTATGAATGAGATATAAAAGACTGCCAGCAGGCAGATCCCTTATAAGCCAGTTTAAATCACGAGCACCCAATAGTACAAGCCACAAGTAAAGTCTATGATATCATGACACTTCAGCGTAGAAATTACAATGATTAAATCATGAGTGTTGGGGGTGAGACCATATACATGAGCAGGATAAATATTGCTAATGATGAAAGCATTTGTGTAGCTCTCACTTTATTTATATCAAAAGTAAGAGTTTGTTATACTTTAACAACAAGATTTATGTTTTTAAAGGACAAATGAAAGAATTATGCAAAGAAACATTTTCTGTCATGTTTAGTGACCTAGCAGCGACATGTGCTGTTGAGTCATGTTTTCATTCTTAATCATCTTTATGAAAAAGAAAGGTCAGAAACAGGCAAGAGACAGCTTTTTGCCTTTGGCCAATGTTTACTTCCAAGCCAACTCAAATGACAGGAAGAAGATCTAGTGGCGAAACGAGATTTTTGTATTTAATTTTTTTAAATACCTTTTTTAAAATTCATGGTCTGAATATATGGTAAAGCATCAAATAAAATCGCACAATATTACCTAACATAATGACTGGTTACACCCTGAAATAACTCGCACTATGTCTTGACGAGTGAAAATATGTGCTAGCGTCTTTTTAAGCTCTACTCTTGGAAGGAATATTTCACTGTTTAACACTTAACACCCACATCATTCTCATACCTCAGCACATTTGCATTTCACCTCCAAATATTGCTGTCTTCACAGTTTTTAATTGTGCCCATGTTAATAAATTACCTAATTTCCATCCTGTTTCCCAGCCATGCTTTGAAAAATATATAAAGCTATAAATGTTAAATCTTTAAAGTTCAGTATTGTGTAAGACAGCATCTTGAAACACACTGCCCTGCCCTAAATGGAGAGACAACAAGTCTGCATGGTGTCTATATCTTGCCAGTTTTTGCACATATTGAACTCTGTAGGCGGATGTTACTTTCATCCTTCCTAAAACTGCCCCCGTTGAGAGACTTAATCAGATGTATTTGAATATTATATATGTTTACATTCTTGTTACATAATTACTCTCAAATACAACTTTTAAAGTAATAAAATCCCCATGTGGATCTGTAGATGAAGTTTAAGTACTGAAGGTCTATGCTGTACTCAACTGTGGGTGACATTTATCCAAAACAAATGTGACTGATAACTGTTGCACTGCTTGTTTTGATGTAAGCATTTAATAATCATTCATATGTGTGCTTGACAAGATTTCCACTGGACAGCTGTTGTTCAGCACCACGGACAGCGTTGAGTTCTTCTCTTCTTTCAATCTATTTTGGGACCCACCCAAAAATTAAATGATTGCTGGTAGCCTTTGACTTCCATAGTATTTTTTTCTCATACTTTGTCAGTGGCTACCAGCAACTGTTTGGTTGCCAAGATTCTTCAGTATTCTTCAAAATATCTTATTTTGTGTTTAACAGAAGAAAGAAATTCATAAAGGTTTGGAACAACATGAGGGTGAGTAAATGATGAAAGCCTTTAAGACTTTATATACCCTTCTTGCAAAATAAAACATTTGAGCCCTAAAAGAGTTTTTAAATACATTCCTTGTGTTTATGACATGAGTATATTTACATTCAAGTAATATAAAAATGCAAGATATCATTGCCTGCCTATGCATTAAGCCAAAAGAATCAACGATCAAACAGAAGTTACTGTTTTTGTACTTATTACGCTACTACTGAACATCAGATTTAAAAGGGCTATACAAAACAATAAAAAGACAAGCACATAACAAAACACATTTCGTGCAAAATATGCTTCTGAATGCAAAAATATCACTGACAATAACAAACCACTCTTTCCTAAAGCAATATCCAGACATCAGTTAGTCCAAATATTGTCACTGTCCTACTTCCTTTTGAATCTCACAAATAATTAAATGCATACATACATATACGCACATACATACATACATACATTTCTTCAGATCCTAAGAATAAATAAAATAAACTAACATATTCCATGTTCTCTTTGCTACCTTCATTTTTAAAAGCAGATAAGGAAATGTCCCTTGGTCTTCAGTCTGGACCATTTAAAATGGGCTCTATTCAATTAGAGAGGGAAAACAAGAAAGCCAGAGAATGTGGAGTACTTCCACCCGCCCATGAGGTTCCCTCTCTCCAGTTTGAGATAGAGTCTGTCTTCACGCTCCAGGTGAAGCAGAACGCCGTTACTTGCTGCCTCTCGGGTCACATCTTGATCACCGGCAAATGCAGATATGATTGGGTATTCATTATGCATCAGGTTGACCTAATGACAATGAAACACAAGATGTGATCACACACATAACAACTGCACTATCCGTTTTAACATACATTTTTAATTGCTAATAATTAATGGTGATGAATATCAATTCCATTTCACTTTTAACTGCTAACACTTGTTAGATAGTCCTTATTCTGATATGGTGACTAGCATCAATTCAATTAGTAACTAGTATTATACATACTTGAATATAAAAAAGTGGTACTAGTCACTGTTCTATTAGTGAAAAACTATTCTGTTTTACTGTTAAGGAGGTCATATTTTTTTCCGATTTATTATACAGTGATCTGTTGTTCACATATTCATATTCTTTTGTGACTAGCTAATGATGATTCAATTTGATTATTTCTTAGTTATCAAAATTGGTATCTATTTCAGCTTTGAAAGTGGTAATTTAATGTATACAGTACACACACACACACACACACAAATATCTATCCTAAACGGTATAGGTAACATATCTCAATTAATTTTTTTGTCGTATGAAATGACTAGCCAGAATGATACTTTACAGTTTAATTAAAATCTTACTGATAAGGTTACAGTTGGAATACAAAGAATGTCTAATAGTCTTAATAAATCTTAATATACTGTATATTCACTTAGTGCTAAGAAACCTGTAACATTATTAACTAAGTTAAATAATGAGTGGTACTGTAAAAGATTTTCAATACTTATAGACATACATTATTAGGCTAGATAATATAGGCACTCAAGCAATTTTTCATTTTGTTATGATTCAGTGGCAAACCATTCAATTTAAGTTTCAGTTGTTTATAATTTGTTTCGTATAAAACCCCTGAATGTTAACAAATAGACTCACCTGAATTGTCTGTCGGTTGTAGACCTTCACAACGTGAAAGCTGAAGCTGTAAATGCCTCGCCGAGGAGCTTGAAATACACTCGCCTTAAGATCGAAATGATTTCCAATGTTCACTAGTACCTGCAAAAAGGTGTTTGTTCACTTAGTTAACGTATGTTTTGGAAACGTGTTAAAGCCTAGTTAACGCACAAATACGCGTTGCCCAAATGTGAAAGCAAGGTCTGACCTGATCAAAGTAGATTGTCATGGACTTGTTACTCATTTCTGATGGTTCATGGTTAGTTCCTCTGACCGCAGAGAAAGCCACTTTAGCACCAGCAGCTCGGACAGATATCCCAAACGACGAGGTCACTCCTCCTTCGGCAGACGGGTTCGAGTCACACACAACTAAACATTTTCCTTCCAAAACTACCGGCTCTGTGTCATTCTGTCCGAGGGAAAACGCAACGCTGAAACTCAGAAGAAGGGTGGAGGCCAGTACGGCCAAAGATCCCGGTTCCCTGGATCTCAACATGACTGTGGAAGACCTCTGAGCAAAATATTACTAACGAGCAATCTTTGGAGATCAGTGAAGAGGAAAGCAGCTCTCTCTCTCTCTCTCTCTCTCTCTCTCTCTCTCTCTCTCTCTCCGTCTCTTTCTCTCACACACACACACGTTCTCTCATCTACATACACCGCGCGCACGCATTATTTGAAAACGCCCTGAATTTTTACCATGTGCCCAAGTTTCCATTGCGCAATAGTCTAAAATCTAGTTCAAATGCAAAATTTATGCATCACAGCTAAACAATAAATAAAAAGACTATTAATAAGAATAAATGTATCTCTAATCGATGCTTTGACAACCAAAATACTTACGAAACTGTGGACGGATAGACTGTCACTTGAAGGGTTTATGCGTTGATTGGATATTCCAACAAACCCAGTTAAAAGCACTACTGTATTCAGTATACTGTTAAGTACTTATTATACTTTATACTCATAGAAACTTCTGCTCAGCATTTATTAATGGAAACTTCATTTTAATGTAAATTGATGTTCTGGTGACATTCCATTGTTTGGTGTTGGTGTTTCAAAAACTAATATGATGTGCTATTGCACCATCCAGTGGTTGTGAAAATATATTAAATCAACTTTATATGAAAAGACTTTAAACTAGCGAAGTATTTATCACTTTAAATTTTAATTCACACATGCAAAATTGTTAATTAAATCGGCTACAATATGCACAACACGTAAGCGAATAGCAAACTGTAAATATGTCGTTATTCAAGTCGTTTTGCTTTTTCTTTCAGCAACATCAAGATTTTAGGTTAAAAGTTATGAAACTATAATAGAATGTGCACAGCTGGCACAAAATGACAACAATGCCTTTGTTTCAGAATTCAGATTTGTTCACACATAACCATGTAAAAACTAAAATATGTTTGAGCTGTAAGTGTAAAACTTTGTGAGTCACTTCTTAAAGTAACAACTTCAAGTCTGTTGTGCACCACCTTTTGCATGCTGTTCAAGTGTGATTAGTCCATTCTTTGCTACAGATTTACTGCAGATTTTTTGATTAATGAAACAACACCTGACAACCACACATTTATAGTACCATACCTTTTCAATTAATAATGTTGTTCTTTTGACACAGTGTGCTAATTGGATCACTGTCTTGCTGAAAGATGAGAGTTTTAGCTAACTGAAGCTGGTTCTCTTGCAGTATTTCCCTGTGTTATGCAGCATCCATTCTTTCTTGTTTCTTGTTTTAACAAGATGCTGATGAAAAGAAGCCCCACAGAGAATGCCATTTTAGCAGAAAGCATTTGGGACCATATTAGTATCTTATTTTTCATTTTTTCCTCCACATTTCCATGCTTCTAGTTTCTAGTTTAAACACAGGCTTCTTGTTAGTTGCATCTAATATGCAGCAATAGTGGAAAATGAAACGCAAAAGAAAAGGGGATATTTTTGCAGGTTATTTTTTGTCCAGATGTAACAGGACAGAATCTCTCTTCATGTGTGTCTCTTTTCTTAATAGACATAAACAATGATCAGGTCAAATGCAGACAAAATCAGTATTGAATTTTCTTTGCTTTGTCTGAACAAGGTGGGTGAGAATACACAAGTGGCAAGCCCAATGATCATGTTAATTTCAAACTTTTATAGGTCTACTTTTATTGATAATATTGTTGTCAGACCATACTGACAAAACACTAGTAGCCTAGTACATAATAAGTGATTTTGGAGTTGAAAATTGTGATTGTGAGCCTAAAATTATTTTTAAGTTACTTGGGTATCACAATAAAGACCTTAATAAAGAATTCACAATAAAGAAAACCTTACGAGGTAAAAGCCACTATTGAGAATGAAAAAGAGGCTGTGTGGTCAGTTGATAGGCTTCTGTTCCCAAGGTCACAAGAAAAAAAAACTCTGGAAAAAAATTCTGTACAGCTGAAAAAAAAAAAAAAAAGACTAGGCCTATTCTTACTGGATGTAATCATATTCTTTGACACGTAGTCTGCTACAAAATAAATCAATAAAATAATTTTCACAATGTTTTATTTTTTTCCCCATTTTCAAGTAGGCTAGTTTAATCATACCCCTTTAGCAAACCATGGGTTAACATCACCTGGACAAACTTCATCCGAGGCAGGGAATCGCATATAGAATATTCTGGCCAAATATGAATGAAGGGATCGTGTTAATCCACTCTTCGCGTCCACAGGTCTTCTGTGCACGGATGTGGCGGATTACGCACATGTGTTCAACCTGTTCCGTCAAACAAGTCTTCAACTACACCCTGAGTTCTGGGAATAACGGCAACAATTTGTGCGACGAATATCACACAATTTGGATCGCGTTCTTTAAGCTACTTGTTCTAACGACGCACTGCTTTATATCGTAGTTATATTTTATCCTAGTTTCGTCCTTCGCTTCGCCACTTCCATTATCATTTCATGGAATTCAAAGTTGAAACCCTCGGGGAGAATCATGGTGCTCCGGGTGAAACTGCTTGTTGGTGAGTAAATATAATATTGCGCGAGCTAATGGACACGAACATAAATATAATATTTAATTGTATTGTCATTAACGAGTAACCTCTTGAGAACGAATACATACATAATTCCACACTATAGTGTAACAACAAAACATGTAAACATGCACTTGTAATAGTGGTGATAAAGCTGCATAAATTATAGATAGATAGATAATTATGAACACAATATACAGAGTATACTACTGTACATTGGAGTTATCTTTAACATGACCCTGGAACACAAAACCAGTCATAAGGGTCTATTTTATGAAATAGAGATTTATACATAATCTGAAATCTAAACAAAGCTTTGTATGTGTGTGTGTTATGTTTGGTTTGTTAGGATTGGACAATATCAGGCAGAGATACAACTATTTGAATATCTGGAATCTGAGGGTGCAAAAAAAAAAAAAAAAATATTGAGAAAATCACTTTTAAAATTGTCCAAATTAAGTCCTTAGCAATGCATATTACTAATGCAAAATTAAGTTTGGATATGTCTATGGTAGGAAATGTACAAAATATCTTCATAGACCATGATCTTTACTTAATTTTTGGCATACAATAAAAAATTATTTAAGACTGGTTTCGTGGTCCAGGGTCACGTTTAAGAACTGTATAAACATACAGTATAAATTTTGCAGTTGTTGCAAGTCTCGTCAATCTTGGATTTCCTGGAGCACCAACAGCACCACCAAAGAGAGCTATAGGTAATTGTCTCTAATTAACAATTATCTTCTAAGCAAGAAGATCATTGTGATCGCATGCAAAAGTAGTACTGATTTGATTGAAGATGGATCTTTTATAAAACAAATACTTTGTCTCTTCAGTTAAAAACAACTCAGGTGTGACGCCGGCAGGGTTGTGTGGTGCTTGGGTCAAAGAAGCTGATGGAGGGCTTTTCACATCTCCTAACTATCCTGAAAAATATCCTCCTGACCGAGAATGCATATACATAATTGAAGGTTAGCGATCTACCATTTTGACAATTTTTAATGAGTAACATCTGCATATCTAACTAGAGGTTTTAATTGTCATAGCTTCTCCAAGGCAATGCATTGACCTGTATTTTGATGAAAAGTATGCTATTGAGCCATCGTGGGAGTGTAAGTTTGACCACATTGAAGTCAGGGATGGCCCCTTCAGCTTTTCTCCTATTATTGGCCGCTACTGTGGACAAGAGAGCCCGACCTATGTTAGGTCCAGTGGACGATACCTTTGGATAAAATTTGTGGCAGATGGTGAACTAGAAGCCACTGGATTTTCAGCTTGGTACAATTTCACCCAAGGTAAGAGTTGTGTTTTTGTCACCGGTATATGCCTTTTTTTTGTACTCACCACCAAGTATTTATCAGTTTCTTTATGCAAGTTTATGCAAAACCTGATGATCATGTCCAGCATGCTTTGAGGGACTTGTCCTTCAGTGGAAGAGCATCTGATTGTCCAACCAATCTGTGTGAAGTGACCTGGATGCAGAATCTAAAATGTGTCTTATTCACCTTACGTCTTGAAGTTTTTTGTAACAGGTTTAAACAGCAGATTGTGTGGTCTCAAACTTTTAAACTCCACTGTATTTATTTGGAAACATATAAATGTATAGTTAGAATATTGATCCAGTACAGTTGGTTTAATCTTAGCAAGATCCTCCGTGTTTTGGTAAATGCTGTGTTCTGTGCTCAGGTCAGATGGCCCTGCATTTGTAGTGCAGGCACACATGCAGCAGCTGAGTGGGGGAGGTTTGTGATGTCTCTGATCCCAGTTAATGAAAGCTTGTCTTCAGAGGAGCACATTCGGTCTGCTCCATGTCCTGAGCTCTGTCCCCCTACTTCAGCTTTGCTAAATCCTATTGCAAATCTATGGAATGGCCAAAATAATTTGCTTTATGCATTATTGGGTTGCAAAGGGTCTTTTGTCAATCTATTTTTGAATCCATATTTACATCATTCAATGAATAGCCTAAGAGAAAACTGAAGTGAGTGTTTTTTTTTTTTTTGGACTAATCAACTGTGGTTTAAGACAGATGCGATGTCTGTCTATTCTAAAGTAGGCTGATGTTCTGATTATGTGATGTTACTTAAATTTTCATTACACCAGTGTTCATTACCGCTGCCTAATAAACACTGAACAGCAGTGCTAATCTCCTCTCAAAGCTAAATCCAGTCTTCAGATTTTGGTAATGAAGCAGGGTCATAAGAGGAGAGGACCAGCAATCATATATCTGTCCTGTGAATTGACAACCCTGTACGCAAAATACATACATCACTGATTGAATGTCTACACATTATTTAATTAATTTTATTCAAACAATAACTAAAAATATTAACATCTTTTAAAAATTCCATTTGTAACTAACAAGAGATGTAATGAATGAATATAATAAAATATTTTTTTATATTCAATATTTTTTTTTTTAGGCTTTGCTAGGCATTCCAATCCAGGTTTTTTTTCTGTTATGTATATAAAATACTGTAAAATATGATTCTCGACATCATAAATCAGAGATTTGCTAGAGACCTACATCCATGCACCCTGTTACATCAGCATAAAGAATAATCTTAGCCAAGCTGTACCAGAGGTAAGAAAACACGAGAGGATTACTGTGAATCCCTGAATGGTTTTAGATTGAAACCTTAAAGACTCTGAAATATCCTGGTGATTTTTTTTTTTTTTTGGGTGGAAATTATAAATTGGATCTAGATAGACATGATGAACTGTTACCTGTTTAAGCCTGAAAAACTGTGCATAAATAAAAGAAATTCAAACAGGCTCCTGTAAACACACCTTCATCTTATTACTTTGATTCCTGTCACACTGGACAGTCTAATCTGTGTGAGGCTGGTGAAGGGATTATTAATCCACGTACAATCATGACTCAAGCCTCAGGACATCATTCGCGTTCACTAATCCTATGTGTTTCAGTTATTATGGTTAAAGAAAATAAATGATGGTGAGCCGGGTCAGAAGTTCCTCAAGGTCAGGGACAAAAGGCACCCATGTGTCTGTGTTTGTCTTTAATGCCATCAATCGAATAAATTTCCATCTGTTTTTATTTCCTATGTTCTTAGGAAGAAATAATGCAGTCTACAGTACTGTTCAGAGGTTTGGGGTCAGTAATACTTTTTAATGTTTTGACAAAAGTCTGTTTTTTTATTCATTACAAAAAATATTGAAATATCTCTGTTACTTAAAATAACTGTTTTCTATTTCAATATATTTTAAAATGTAATTTCTTCCTGTGATGGAAAAGCATCATTACACGTTAAGCATCATTACTCCAGTCTTCAGTGTCATACAATCCTTCAGATATCATTCTAATATGCAGATGTGTTGCTCACAAAACATTTTCAATTATTATCAAAGCTGAAAATAGTTGTGCGGCTGAATATTTTTGTGGAAGCATGATCCATTTTTTTTCAAGATTCTTTGATGAATAGAAAGTTCAGGAGAACAGCATTTATTTTAAATACATTTTCACATCATAAATGTCTTTACTGTCATGTTTTGATCAGCTTAATGTGTGCTTCCGTGATAAAAGTTGTACTGACTCCAAACATTTAGACAGTAGTGTACTGTATATACACTCTTTTGTATATGCTGGTGTCCTCACTTACTTTTCTAAACCAACTTCTGCAGAAAGATCATTTTAGATAACCAGTGCTTTTTGATGGGGAACAGCATGGAATATACCAGCCTTTAAATGCACACGGATCTGTCTTTTCAACAGCAACAAGCCAGCCGTTTTGATATTTACACAATATTTTATGTCACATATGTGAATATGAAATCATTAGTGTGTTTGTGGGCTCTTTGACCTTGTAAACTAAACAGATGAAAGCCTTATAAAATCCTTAATCACTCGCTCTCCTCTGCCTGTTTTACAGATCCTGATTTCAAAGACCTTGGAGTTCAACCACCTCTTCCTAGTGAGTGAAGTGTTTTTTTAGATTTAATTGATCCCCTCTGCATAATAAAACCACTTCACAATGATACATTACTGTGCTTTCATGTTGTAGTTTGTGAATTTGAGATGAGCGGGCCAGAGGGGATTGTGGAGTCAGTAATGGTTACCAAAGAGGGCAAAGCGTTGCAGACAGAGGCTGTAGACTGCAGGTGGTACATAAGAGCTCCTCCTGGATCGAAGGTAAAACTCTTTATTTATGCAATTGAAAGCCTAGCGTGGTGGCCTAGGACGGATCTTGTTACTTTCCACTGTGTAAGGAGGACCTTGAAAAGATCTCCTAAGAACACTGATTTAAATGTGTCTTTTCTTGGACAGATCTATTTGCGTTTCCTGGATTATGAAATGCAGAACTCAAACGAGTGCAAGCGTAACTTTGTGGCGGTGTATGATGGGAGCAGCTCGGTGGAACACCTAAAGAATAAATTCTGCAGCACGGTGGCCAACGACGTGATGCTGCTGACTTCACTAGGTGTGATTCGCATGTGGGCCGATGAGACCAGCCGCAGGAGCCGGTTCCGTATCCTCTTCACCACCTTCCACGAGCGTGAGTCATTCCATCTTAACACATTTCAATAGCACATACTGTATAGATTTCTTTAGTGATTTACCTCTTATTTTAACTGCATATTTGGACCAACACATTATTAGTAATTTTTTAGTTGTTTTAGCTGCCTGATATGGTAGTGTCTCATGTGGTTTCTTCTATAATTATTATCATTTTGCTCTGCTCTTCAGCTCCGTGTGAAGGAGACTCATTCTTCTGTCATGGTAACATGTGTATTAACCACACATTGGTGTGCAATGGTATCCAAAACTGTGTCTATCCTTGGGACGAGAATGGTTGCAAAGGTAAATAGTCACATGTTTAAAAATGAAATATTAAAAGAAAATAATGGTATTTAAAAGTATTTATGCTGTCACCATTTATTCACCTCGAGTCATTACAAACCTGTTTGATTTTCGTTCTTATGCGGAACACTTTAAAGAAGGACATAAAAAAAAAAAAAAACAGTATCTGTGTTTTTGTCCATCCAGTTACACCCCAAATTACTTTTATTGAATGGACACAGAAACAGATATTTTTCAAAATATCCTTTTTTTGTGCGTTCCACAGAAGAAAATAAAGCTGTATAGGTAAATGACAAGAGACACTTTATGTGCATGTAAACTGCTGTTCACATTTTTTTTAAGAAGTCCTTTTTATTCAGTCTTATTACTTTTGTACTTTTGCATAATTGATTATATACTTATTTTTCAACAAGGATACATTCATTTGATCAAGATAAAGATTTATAAGGATACAAAAGATTTCTATTTTGAACCTGTTATGGAGTCTATAAAAAATATTAAGCAGCACAACTGCTTTCTACATTGATATTAAAAAGAAATGTTCCTTGAGTATAGTTGTCATATAAGAATGCTTTCTGAAGGGTCATGTGACACTGAAGACTGGAGTTATGACTGATGGAAATTCAGCTTAGCCATCACAGAAATAAATTACATTTTAAAATGCATTCAAATAGAAAACAGTTATTGTAAGTTATTATAATATTCCATAATATGTACTGTATTTTTCATCAAATAAATGCAGTATTGGCAAGCTTTGAAACAGTATGGTTTTAATTTAGAAAAGTGTGCCACATACACTCTATATGCTCCTTTTTCCACAGAGAAAAGAAAAGCCACTATCCTGGACAGTCTCGACAACACTAATGTGACCATTATAGGCGTGACCTGTGGAGTGGTGATTATCCTGCTCACCGTCTCAATAATAATTCAAATAAAACAGCCACGGAAGAAGTACATCATCCGCAGAGATGAATTCGACCCTGCATTGCTGCACGAGGCCTTTGAACCACCAGAATACGAGCTGTGCACGTTACGGCAAGCAACCTCATGCGACGGTGATGTTTTACCTGAAGACTTCCCCAAACTGCAGCGTACCTCGTCCAAATGCATCCACGGCCACCACTGTGGCTCCCAGGTGTCCAGCACTCGAGGCAGCCGCAGCGATCTCAGCCTGCGAGATGGTGCAGCCATTCTCTCAGACATGGAGCCAACCATACAACCTCCATTTCCTCTGCAAGCTACACCTACTGGCCGCAGGAATATCCTAGTGATGAAGCACAGCTACTCGCATGATGGGGCTGAAGAGTGCGACCTGGATGATGAACTTTATGATGGGCCCACCACCAGCCGTGGGCGAGCTGCAGTGGACAGAACTGTGCATCGGTCAATATCCAATGACTTCTAATGGTTTTCCATGCACGTCAGCCCAGCTTTTGGATAGATTTCTTTATTGTCCTCTTTGTGTCCGTTTTATTTGTAACAGTTATGCACTTGTTTATTATGTTCGTTGACAGTCAAAATTGTCATTTTCACCGTTTTGTATCCATAAAGGATTATGGATCAAAAAAATGGGTGCATTAATAGGATTTGTGAACTATAAAACTATATTCCTGCCAGTTTTCTTTTCCTGTTTTGTATATGACTAGTCCAAGGCTGTCTAGTCCATATCATTTGATGACTGTTATGCACTTCTGTTTTCATCCTAATATTGAGAAATGATATTAGGACACTCAATCGTTGCATATGTTTGATGTAAATATTTTGATTCATGCTGTTTTGGTGTGGGTATTATTTAAAACATTACATAAAAACATGTCATAAATGCTAAGGCTATTTTCACGTTTGTGTTTTGTAATGTGGGACAGGCTTCTCTCTTTCCTTGAGCTGTGTGGTTTAATTTCATTGTGCTTTACTTGTGACTTAATTTTCTTTGTATTTTCATTGCTTTTATGTTTATGTGAGTTCATTTGTGCTTCTTTTATACTTTGTTACCCGAATGCTTCAGTTTTCATTCTCATATCACATATTACTGATAAAATTACAAACACGTTGTTATGATGTCTCGTTTTATTGCATTTTTACTATAAAATGCCATGTAGAACAAAAACTATCTTTTAAAAATGTGCCTTTCCATTGGATTGCATCCTCCTTGCTTATTGATAATATTTTAGAGTGGTTGTAGGCATGTGAACATTTCTAAAATTGCCAACCTCGTCATAATAACATTCAATCATTGATTTAATACTACAAACGTACTGTTTTCATTACATCTGTCATTTAAAGCTGAAAAACAGCAGTCAGAGATGAGTAATAAGCGCACACATTTGGGTTTGTGAGTACATCCGCGTAATAGTGCCTCCCTCTGGTATATTAAAGTAATTGCATTGGATAAACTTTCACTACTAATGAAAAAATAAAAACATATAAAAGGACAATTAATTAACAGGTTATAACCCTCGAACCCACAATTCGTTAGGTTTCTTCAATTCATTTTTATCATCCCATGAACTAATATTATCTGTAAAAAACATAAAGAGAGCGGAACTAATGACGCTTCAGTCTTTCGACTCGTCGGACAAAACAAATGAGGTGCACCGATTCTCGTCTCGTGAAATAATGTAAACGTTCTGTGGTTGTCTTATAATTTATCTATAGAATGTGTAGACAGTATAGTTGTCTGTATGTTGACATGACTATGCCGTTGATCTATTTAAATGTTTTTTCTCATTAGTTGCATATCTGATCTATTTTAATTGCGAATCTTTCAGAAGCTGCGTGCTGTCATTGGGTAGGAGGTCAGTTAATGAGTGCCTCTAAATTCATTTAGGATGTCTGAATTTGGCATAGAATCAAATCACTCCACAGAGACTCATAAGCAGGGTTCAGCTGGTGACGGTTCTTTTAAAAAACGACTCGGTATTTTTGCTACTTGTGTGGTCGGAGGGTCATTGGTGGCTCTGTACGCAGTGACCGGACCGTTTATAGCACCAGCTTTGAGGAAAGTTTGTCTCCCGTTTGTTCCTGCAACGAGGACTCAAATTGAAAACGTTCTTAATGTTTTGAAAACTAGATCTGGTTCTCTGGTGGATATCGGCAGCGGAGATGGACGTATAGTGAGTTATTTCCTTTTTTTCATATATCCGTTTGTTTTACTAAAGAATACAATAATTTTATGTATGCGTTTGTTTATTTATTTGCATTTTTATTATATGACAAAGAAAAGGCTTTTATGAATGTTCTCAGAGATAAAAAAAAGAAAAGGCTTTTATGAATGTTCTCAGAGATAAAAAAAAAAAAAAGGGATCATACCTTCATAAGAACGTTTTGTTATATTTCATAAGAATGTTTTAAGTAAAGCAACCTCTTTTGGGCTAACACACAGTACCATGTAAATGCCATAGTATATGAATAAAAATCATTCAACACTGTGGCATATCAGCATTGCTATGCAACAGCTGTACAACATTATTGATGTTAGATGAGCACAGTTTGTTAATAGTCTTGTTCCTCTGTGTTTCTGGTTTGGTCTAGGTTATCGCTGCAGCAAAAAGTGGTTTCAAGGCAGTTGGCTTCGAGCTGAACCCCTGGCTGGTGTGGTACTCCCGATTCAAAGCCTGGAGGGAAGGTGTTCATCACAACACTTCTTTTTATATTTCTGACCTTTGGAAGGTGAGGACAGGTCAATCATAATCTAAATGTGCATCTTCCATTATATTATTATCTAAATTATTATGTGTTTAAAGATCAATACAGTCTGTATGTAATCATTCCGCATGTGTTTAAAGTATTATTAATTGTCTTTCTTTCATAGGTCAGTTTTTCAGAGTACTCCAATGTGGTCATCTTTGGTGTTCCTCAAATGGTAAAATCTTCAGACTCATTTTATATATACATACATACACCTGTACATAAAATATTTTTACAATCTGACAGACTCGGTTGTTTTCTTCACAGATGGAGCAGCTTGAAGTCAAGCTCCAAACAGAGCTCCAGAGTTCAGCCAAAGTAGTGGCTTGTCGCTTTCCATTTCCCACTTGGACTCCTGATGATGTCGCTGGAGAGGGGATTGATACCGTTTGGGTTTATAATGCCAAGACATTCAAACCTCCCATCAGAAATTATAAAGACAGTGAAAGACCGAACTAATGACAAACTTAGTTTCTTTAAAGAAACATTTCTTTCTTTAGTGACAAACTTTTTGTCTCTCTCATGTAAGCATGAAAAACAGTCCAATTTGGCTGCCTTGTTGCGCCTAATTAAAAATCCCTGTGTTTTAGTAAAGAAAATGAGTTTGTTTTTTTCTGTATTTAAAATATGACAAAGAAAATTATTTTATATATAATTTCTCAGAGATGTGGAGTGATCAAATCCTGATAAGAATATTTCATGTTGTTTAAAGGCACGTTCACACCAAGAATGATAACTATAAAGATAACTATATTAGCGTCCACATCAGAGTCTGTTTATTGTGGGGTGCATGCTCATCTGCCACTTGAAATTCTTGATTTCTGATTGTGTCCATATTTTTTTATCGTTCATTAACTTATATTGTTATATCATTTCTCTGTGCCTTTATCGTTACAGCAGAGAATTATTTTTATATCTATGATTAACTTTATAGTTATCCTCCTTGGTGTGAACAGGCCTTAAAGCTTATTCTATACAATCAAGTAAAACATAAAGCACATCTTAAGTACTCATAGGGACAAATATATATGTCATGTAAATAATCCAACGTTATTCCTGGAATAAACTGATTGACTTAAGTATTAATATGTCACATTTGTTATAATAATTATATCTTATACTGATAAAAGATGCATGCATATTTGACCCTTAAAACCACATTAAAACCTTAATACATCTAATTTCCAATACCAAAAAAAAAAAATCCCATTCACCACAAAGCCTTTCAGAGCCTTACACGCCACCAAATCAACTTATCTGCATTGTGGGGACCATATCCTCATTCTGCCTACAAAATATGAGAGGCCAGTAAAAAGTCAATATCCCTAATAGGATAAGGTGTGTATATGTGTTTGCACATGTCCAGGTGTAACAAGATTTAAAATCCTATGCCTCACCCCCTTAACATACATGCACACCAAAAAAAACTGCCTCCACTATTTTATGCTGACATTGTGCCCTTGTTATAGTAAATTGCCATATACCATGATGCATTCGTATTGTATATTTGATTTAAATAAAATAAAAATGATTAGATCTTTTATTATTATTATTTTTTTTTAAATTATGCATATCGAGATTCATCTTTCATCTACAGTCCGACGCAGTCACCACCGGAAAACGCCAGAAAGTGTCGCATTCTCTGCGCATGCGCGCTGTTCTGCCGTAAATCGAAACCGTAGCAGCACATTCGGATCCAGGCCACAAACATGTTAAACCGTGCAGAAATATAGTCGACTAACAAGTAGCTTTGTCAGCGCTATCTGTGAGCACTACACGGAAGAACGGGGTCGGGTCTGGGGTAACGCGGCGTTCATGCATGGGTCATGTTGTATTCTAGCGTAGTTGTGAGCTGATATTGTGTTTTGTTCCGCGGTGTGTGTGTTATGTGTTGACTGTAAAGAGGACAGTGCGTCACCGTACAAGATGGACACTGCCGAAGAAGGTAAGCTGTCTAGACACAGAGGCATTGTTGCTGACCGTCTGTTTCCATGTTGTTGCTTTTTAAACGCGGTACAAACGTATGTTTGTCAGTATGTGAAGATTTAGCCGGGGCGGGCAATCAAATATGCAACTGTAACGTAAACTGATGTGGCTTTAGCCAGCTAACGAGCTAAATGTTTTCCTTCCAGCTTGGTCTTTAGTATAGCTGTCATCATCCAAGCTAGTCCAAATAATATGAATTTGAACTTGATTTCGACTTTAAAGGACGTCATGGAAACGGTTAAAAGCACATTAGCCATTATAAAAACGTGTGACACGTAACTCCCGTAGAATGGTTTATTTGTGTATTTTGGCCAGGTGTAAACGCACCAGACATCTGGTGAAATAAACGAATCACGTAATATATCAGTCAAATCACGTATGACATATTTGAAACACTGCTTCAAAATGAGAAACCATTGATTTTTAAACTTTATTGTGCTGGAGTGATAGTTGTCTCTCATGTTATTCTTTATCTAGTCAAGGTTTATACTGTTGTTGTCGCCAAGACCTATGTAGATGACCAGGAAACTGATTGGCAAGATAACAAGCAATAATCTTGCATGTATCTACACTTGTGTTTTTTTTTTTTAATCCGTATAAATTGAAAATCATAAAACGTATTAAGTCTAGTTTTATTACTTTTGTACAGTGTGTTTGTTGCAACACTCATATCCAGTTCATTCTCATTTAATTTAATTTGTTCTGCACATACTGTATGTTTTTAAATGTTTATTTTGCCCATCTTTTCTGGCAGCTGATATATGTAGGGTGTGTCGATCTGAGGGAACTCAGGACAAACCCCTCTACCATCCCTGCGTGTGCACTGGAAGTATTAAGTTCATCCACCAAGAATGGTAAGAGCTTTGTTCATTCAGTGACAAATTCCCTGCACAACAACCTTTTCATTTCTGGTCATACGATGTGTACAATGTCAGATTTTTAGAGTCCATTGTTTTTAGACTTAGAAATGGGACATTAGAGATAACATTCAATGATGAAAGCTGGCTCATTCCTAAAGGCACTTTATTATTAGTTTATTGTGTCTGCTTTAAAATGCAGAGGAAGTAATTCAAGCAGGGAACTACACTGTACCTGGTGTCCTGCAGTAATAATTCTAGGTGTCCTACTCATGATGAGTCAGTAATGGCAAAAAATGGGACAGAGTGAAATGGATAACCACTTGCAATGTAAGAAGGAGTTCCAAGCTCTGACAAACAAGAATATGATCTGATCTGACAAAGGCTTTGCTGTTCAGTAGTAAGCTTACAAGTCAACAAGTGCAGGCATTGAGCATAGTTTAGATTATTTAGTGGAAGTCTGGTTGATACATTACCCTTCAAGAATTTGGGGTCAGTAACATTCCTAAAAAAGTTTTTGAAAGAAGTCTCTTATGATCGCCCAGACAGCATTTATTTGATTGAAAACACAGTAAAAAAAAATAGTATATGTTGTGAAATATTATTATCCTTTAAATTAACTGATTAATATTTTACAAATGTTTTAAGTTGTAATGTAGGCCCGAGATCTGAATTTACACAAACAAGTATTCCAATCTTTAGTGTTGCATGGTGCTTCAGAAATATTTTACATTGAATTGTAATTTGGTGGTCATGTAACATCTCGTATTATCAATGTTGAAAACACTTTTATTACATGAAAAGAACAGCATTTATTTGAAATAAAGAAATCTTTTATAATATTATACATGTCGTTGCTGTTACTTTTGATCAGTTGAATGCATATTTGCTGAATAAAAAAAATAATTTCTTTAAACAAAGGTAAATGACTGAAACTTTTTGAATTGTAGTGTGTATTGCTTTGGCAAAAGAAAATCATAAAAATAAAATAGTGTTGTATTGCACATTTCTTTAACACCCTACATTAGCTAATTTGGCATTTTCTAGAAGCGAATGTCTGTCAATAGATCTAGGTTAACCTTTCTAATGGGTCCAGTTATTTTTGTAAGGCTTTGTGTTCAGGTTTTTGTTCTTTTTGGTTACTGAATGGAAAGCGTCAGCAACACCCTTTTGGCTAACTGACTAGCTGCAACTTATGAGCTCAGGGGTCCTCCTCAATGTAACAGGTCCAGCTGTTGTTATTCTTCCCATGTCAAAATGGGAAACGAAGCAGGATTTTCTGTGTTTTTTCACACAAGTCAGATCACCATCCTCATGGCCGCTTCCTGCTCCCCTCTTGTGTTTTCACAGCTTGGTGCAGTGGCTTAAACACAGCAGAAAAGAGTACTGCGAATTATGCAAGCACAGATTTGCTTTCACACCAAGTAAGTAACCCACTCTCATTACATTCTTCAGGGGAGGCAAAGCCACGAACGGTTCTATAGAGTCACAACAGCCTCGAATGGCCTGTTCAGTAGGAGCGATTGTGTGCTTCAGAGCCAAAGGGCTCTATGGGTTAATCATGTGACATCACTCGTCACTCAACACGGCACTCGTGTTGTCTGACATAGCTGCCTTTTGCTGAGCTGAAACAAGGTTTTTACACCAAGGCTTTACTACAATAAAAAGTGTTTTGATTTAGTTTTGGCCATTGCTTTTCAAAAGCTTTGGGAGGAATGTACACACAAGCCCTTTGGAAAGAATTCCTTGCAGTCTTCTGTGGGAGCTTAATGTATTATTTAACATGGAATGACACGATTAAACAAAAAAGCACCAAAGTCGCAAAATGGCTTAGTGAGATTATTAAATCACAAAGCCTGTGATTTAATTAAATAACTATATAAGCTGCATGTTTTAGAGTGAAGCGCGGCACTGTGTTCTGGCACACATGAGCAGCTCATGATTCTGTGCTTTCAGTGTGTCAAAATGGCTCTGTTCACTGACAGCCTGTGCTGACATTGCGACTGAATTTATATGTACATTTTTGGGCGGGCAAAGCAGAGAAAGGGGAGCTAACAATTCTCCTTACAACGTCACAAGGAGGAGATTTAAGATCAGCCCGTTTGAGCTTCCATTTTCTCAAAGGCAGAGAAAGATAGCAAAATCTCGATTTACACCTATTCAAATTTCTAGAAACTTGGGGACCATAAACAGGCTAGGGGGAACTCATTTTAATGTTAAAAAACCTCAGAAAGTGAAATTTTCATGTCATAGGACCTTTAAAATCACTCCATACAAAATCCTCTCTGCATGTGCTGAGTTTGAGTTTGGGTTGTTTATAGCTTGCATTTGGGTATGGAACATGCACCGACCATCTTCCCAAACTTATAAAAAGGATTCATATAAGCTGATATTAACAAAAGAGAATCTTCAAGGGCTCCCTGTGGTTTTCTGGCAAAATAAAAACTTTATGGTTTCATGTAAATGAAGACAGCCATAAATATTAGTATTGGGATTTTACATTTGTAATATAAAATAAAATAATTATAGTTTTTATTGGAAGTTTTACATTGGAATGCTACTGTAGTAATATTTCTTATTTTTATAAGTATTATTTTTAAATAATTTAAGCTTTTAAGATAATCAGAAAATAAAATAATTCCTTTATGCTTAAGTGAGGGATAATTTTAGTAAGATTAGATACAAGCACTGCATCCTAAGTTTGTTTTTAAATGTTGCCATCTGTGTTTATGTGGACAATAATTGTTTTGATTCTCAGAGTTCGAAAGAGATGCTTTAGAGATGCCTCTTCTGAACTTCTGTTTGTAGAGTTATGTTTTCAGAGGCATGCTCATTATTGTAGAGTCAGATATGTATTAAACAACTTTGGAAAAAAAAAAAAAATCCTATTAGTTTGTTTAAATAGATTGCGAAGGATTATGATCATCTTAAATTTGAATGAAATTAAGTTTCTAATCCCTCATTTACCGTACTGTATGTTACACTTCTAATTGGGAGGAGCCCAAAATGTTTATCTACAATTGTCTCTCTTTCTTTCAGTTTACTCTCCAGACATGCCTTCACGGCTTCCAGTGCAGGACATTTTCGCAGGACTGGTCACAAGTATAGGCACGGCTATCCGATACTGGTTTCATTACACGCTTGTTGCCTTTGCTTGGCTGGGGGTTGTACCTCTAACAGCATGTAAGTGATGCCCAGAGGTCACAGTCTGGTACGCTGTTAGTAGTAAGCTGTCTTTTATCCCAATGTTGTGCATTTTATTCTGTTCCTCTCATAATGTTCTCCTTTTCCTGTAGGTCGCATCTATAAGTGTCTGTTTACTGGATCCGTAAGCTCCCTCCTGACTCTGCCGTTAGATATGCTCTCCACGTACGTATCAGACAGGAAAGCTCTCAGGTTTTCTCCTTAAAATATTCATTTACATTGCCGATCGGCTCATTGTGAACTCTGAGCATGATGGGTTATTTCAATCCTCGCTGAGGTCTCGGGTTTAGCCGTGGACATGGTTGCATGGGGAATAGTAATGGATGGATATTTCAGAAGTGATGATCAGTGAATGTTCATCCTCTGCAGGGAGAACCTGCTGGCCGACTGCCTGCAGGGCTGCTTTGTGGTGACCTGCACCCTCTGCGCCTTCATCAGTCTGGTGTGGCTGCGGGAGCAGATTGTTCATGGAGGAGCCCCGTTATGGTTGGAGCAGAACCAGCAGCAACCTGCTAATGCAGCAGGACCACCTAATGAGGTATAATATCTGTGACATCACATCACTTTTCGTCTGATTGAATGCATATTACACTCAAATTGAATGGATTTAGAATAAACGATAGTGATTCACTAATAAAATTGTGTGATTAAAAACGTAGTCTTACTAAGTCTTACTTTAGTCATCATTACTGCACTGGCAAGTTTGGGGTCGGTAGGAATGAAAAAATTGTTTTTTTGAAAGAAGACACTTCACTAAGGCTGCATTTATCTGTTCAAAAAAGTAGTAAAACAGTATGTGACGAGTGGGGTGGGGCTGAGAGCCGTGGGAACGGAGCGAGGCCAGTGGAGTAATTGGAAATGAGTGACACCTGTGCCCCTCACTGGTCTCTCTCTCTCTCTCTAACGCGTTAATTGAGATTAATTAATTACACAAAAAATCTTTTTGCACCGCGGAACGTTTGTCACTGGATGAGTTTCGGCGGACCGATTATACTGAAGCACCAACTAGCGTTGGCATATCACTGCAGCACATCGAGCCTCAAGTATCACCTCAACGCAAAACATATAGCAGCTAGCGTGGACTTTACACTTTATGTTGAACTATGTATTATTTTGTTGGTGCAACAGTTTATGTTGAACTCTTTATTGTTTTGGCCAAGGTTATTGAGAGTTGGAATGAGTATGTTATGGCCTCTGAAGCAACAGAGAGATGTTTTCTAATAGTCGGGGTTTCCAATGTTCTGAATGTAATTGACAGTATTGTGTATTACTTAAAAAACACTTTACAGAAGGTTCCAGCACCTATAAGCTTCCTGAATTTCTGAAATGTACTATTTCTAAATTGTTTCTAAATATGCTATTGCTACACTTCATGGCAAAAATTGCACTGGTCTGCTAGACTTGGTTGAACAAAAATAAACAATATTTTGTTGCTTAAGCTTATGTATTCAGTCATTATTCAATGGTATACTATAAATCCATGTGAAAAAAAATTACTTCTCACTGTTCTCAGGTCAAATATTTATCTGCAATTAAAATGCGATTCATTTCGATTAATTAATTCCAAAGCCTCTAATTAATTAGATTAATTTTTTTAATCGAGTCCTGGCCCTAATATATATATATATATATATATATATATATATATATATATATATATATATATATATATATATATATATATATATATATATATATACAGTATTGTTCAAAATAATAGCAGTACAATGTGACTAACCAGAATAATCAAGGTTTTTGGTATATTTTTTTATTGCTACGTGGCAAACAAGTTACCAGTAGGTTCAGTAGATTCTCAGAAAACAAATGAGACCCAGCATTCATGATATGCACGCTCTTAAGGCTGTGCAATTGGGCAATTAGTTGAATTAGTTGAAAGGGGTGTGTTCAAAAAAATAGCAGTGTGGCATTCAATCACTGAGGTCATCAATTTTGTGAAGAAACAGGTGTGAATCAGGTGGCCCCTATTTAAGGATGAAGCCAACACTTGTTGAACATGCATTTGAAAGCTGAGGAAAATGGGTCGTTCAAGACATTGTTCAGAAGAACAGAGTACTTTGATTAAAAAGTTGATTAGAGAGGGGAAAACCTATAAAGAGGTGCAAAAAATGATAGGCTGTTCAGCTAAAATGATCTCCAATGCCTTAAAATGGAGAGCAAAACCAGAGAGACGTGGAAGAAAACGGAAGACAACCATCAAAATGGATAGAAGAATAACCAGAATGGCAAAGGCTCAGCCAATGATCACCTCCAGGATGATCAAAGACAGTCTGGAGTTACCTGTAAGTACTGTGACAGTAAGAAGACGTCTGTGTGAAGCTAATCTATTTTCAAGAATCCCCCGCAAAGTCCCTCTGTTAAAAAAAAGGCATGTGCAGAAGAGGTTACAATTTGCCAAAGAACACATCAACTGGCCTAAAGAGAAATGGAGGAACATTTTGTGGACTGATGAGAGTAAAATTGTTCTTTTTGGGTCCAAGGGCCACAGGCAGTTTGTGAGACGACCCCCAAACTCTGAATTCAAGCCACAGTACACAGTGAAGACAGTGAAGCATGGAGGTGCAAGCATCATGATATGGGCATGTTTCTCCTACTATGGTGTTGGGCCTATTTATCGCATACCAGGGATCATGGATCAGTTTGCATATGTTAAAATACTTGAAGAGGTCATGTTGCCCTATGCTGAAGAGGACATGCCCTTGAAATGGTTGTTTCAACAAGACAATGACCCAAAACACACTAGTAAACGGGCAAAGTCTTGGTTCCAAACCAACAAAATTAATGTTATGGAGTGGCCAGCCCAATCTCCAGACCTTAATCCAATTGAGAACTTGTGGGGTGATATCAAAAATGCTGTTTCTGAAGCAAAACCAAGAAATGTGAATGAATTGTGGAATGTTGTTAAAGAATCATGGAGTGGAATAACAGCTGAGAGGTGCCACAAGTTGGTTGACTCCATGCCACACAGATGTCAAGCAGTTTTAAAAAACTGTGGTCATACAACTAAATATTAGTTTAGTGATTCACAGGATTGCTAAATCCCAGAAAAAAAAAATGTTTGTACAAAATAGTTTTGAGTTTGTACAGTCAAAGGTAGACACTGCTATTTTTTTGAACACACCCCTTTCAACTAATTGCCCAATTGCACAGCCTTAAGAGCGTGCATATCATGAATGCTGGGTCTTGTTTGTTTTCTGACAATCTACTGAACCTACTGGTAACTTGTTTGCCACGTAGCAATAAAAAATATACTAAAAACCTTGATTATTCTGGTTAGTCACATTGTACTGCTATTATTTTGAACAAAACTGTATATATATATATATATATATATATATATATATATATATATATATATATATATATATATATAAATAATATACTGGTGGATCAAACTTCTGTTTATTCCTAATAAACTTTGTATTTTCATTTTTCCACACCAGCAACTTCTGTACAGCAAAAATGACATTCCTGTTACAGCTTAAGGCAGCGAAACTTTCTGAAAGCCTGATATTCTTTAGAGACCAATTATACAGGTTGCGCCATGACCCTCTTTGTTTACTTTGCTTCCTGCTTACTGTAATTATCATTTTGATTTGAGCACAACACAGTGGCCTGCCTGACCTTCTGTCATTTTCAAATCCCTCATTATCCCCTGAATCTCTAGAGACTGCACTCTTACCAAAATAGCAGCTTATTTTTTCTTGGTTTGAACCAGATGCAGTTTACTACTACGACTTCACAAACCCTCTTATGCACAGACTCCACCATAGCTGTTTCCAATTTTCTTCATTATTAATATCCTATCCATTAGGATGCTGGCCAGGGTAATGGGGGTGCTGAAAACCAGCCCATGCCCGCACCGGCTGAACCTCCAGCAGAAAACGCTGCAGCCGCTGAAGCTCCTGACCTCCCCGCTGACCCTGCGGAAGAGATGGAGCTGGATAATGAAGATGAGGAGGATGGAGGAGCCGAAGATGTGGCAGATGCCAACAATGGAGCACAGGGTATGACGGCTTTAATTAAACAAATGAGAAACTTTTCAGTGGGTATGAATGCAAACTGGTGCAAAAAGCTGTTTGGCGGCTGAAACATTGTGTTTGTTCTGTGCAGATGATATGAACTGGAATGCTCTTGAATGGGATCGCGCAGCTGAAGAGCTCACTTGGGAAAGGGTGAGTTTATGTGCTGTATGTCACTGTGTCATACATCAGACCAAAATATTTCAGAGAAACTTTAAACCTGTTCTTCTCTCCTTAGATGCTTGGGCTTGATGGGTCCCTGGTTTTTCTGGTAAGTTACACAAATACTTAATTTCTCAAAAAACATCCCGTTCAAAAGAACTAAAAATTAATACTATTTATGCTTTAGGAACATGTGTTCTGGGTGGTCTCACTCAACACACTCTTCATCCTGGTGTTTGGTAAGCATTACTGCAGATTCGTTTTACAACAAATTATAGCATGAATGCATTCATGTTCAGTAACCGTCCTTGTTTCCATCCAAAGTTTCTAATTAAACGTATGTGCAAAATTGGAATGTTGTATAACAGAAATTGTGAATGAAGCATCGTTTCCATTCAGTGAGTTGAAGAGAACAAAATCGTCACTTCCTGATTAACTTGCACTACATATCACAAAGACAAAATGAATTTGATGCAGTGGGAGAAGGCTTGTATTTAATCATGTTTGTATACAATTAGTTACGAGCTTCAGAGCGTGCAGAAGAAACATGGTCATGTTATCTTATTTTTTGGAGTTTGCTGTTTGGGAACACTGTTCTGGGAGTTAATTATAATGGAGCACTTTGAAAAGACTTTGCTCAGGCATTTATGAATGATAAAACTAGCATTTCTGGTGCTGCGCAATAAGATCAGTCCATTGGTTGGTCCAGTTATGCTGTCCCATCGCAAAGTCACGTCTTTTTTTATGCACATTAAGACATTTATTTGGCAAAATTGTTTCCATCGTAGTTTATGCACCTGTTTTCTTACAGCATAAGAAATTCATTTTACTTTCGTTAAGCACATACGTGTTTTTTTTTTAAATGTGCATTTTTAGAATTTATGCGCATCTTGGTGTTTCCAGCGTTTTTTTTTTTTTTTTTTTTATAATGCAATTTCCCAAAATGCGCATAAAAATAAGTATATGGAAACATAGCTATTGACTGTTTTTCAATTACAAACTTAAAATCATCCCTTCTCAGCTTTCTGTCCCTACCATATTGGCCACTTCTCAGTGGTTGGACTTGGTTTTGAAGAATATGTAAGTATCAGATTAGTTTTGGACCTTTTATCCAGATTTACTTAAAAAAAATTGTTTAAATGCAGTTTCAACATTGACAACTGTCTCTGTTTT
This sequence comes from Carassius gibelio, assembly GCF_023724105.1. Lineage (NCBI taxonomy): Eukaryota > Metazoa > Chordata > Actinopteri > Cypriniformes > Cyprinidae > Carassius > Carassius gibelio. Next base: position 18,859,327 of record NC_068397.1, read on the forward strand.
CAGGTTCGTGCCTCACACTTCGAGGGACTCATCACTACTATAGTTGGATATGTCCTTTTAGCCATCACACTCATCGTGTGTCATGTATCCTTAAACACCCAAGTCTTCTAGGAAGTTACACACAAAATATGACTAGAATCTTTTTCTTTCTTTTTTTTTAATGAAATTGCCACATTTACTTTCAAGTCATTCAGTTCCAGTTTATGTTGTCTTCTAGCGAAGTATTACAGAAACACTCCTCATATATGTTATCTTAATATGGGAAGTTTACAGCCCCTGATGTTCCCTTCCTTAATTCAGATCTCAGGGATTAGCAGCACTAGTGAGATTTCAAAGATCACGCCGCTTGTTAGGAGTCTGCTACATTGTTGTAAAGGTCAGTTACATCAGCAGTTTATACGCAATGTTCTGTAAAGCCATCTTTGCTAAACTTGTTTAGTAATTAGAAATACAATGACTTAATAACATTGGTTGCAACAACTGGTTTTGCCAATGATCTCTGGGATTTACTGTAATTCTGTGTCCTGAGTCACATTAATGCTTTAATTAGATTACATTATCTAAAATTAGATTACAGGCCTGGGCCTAATACACTTATTTATGCTGCTATGTATAGGTTTTATATTTGCTGTTTGTTTAGTATCAGGTCTACTTCTTTTGTTGAGGCTCATATTTTGTTTCTTCCAGGTCTCTCTTCTAGTAGTTGTGGAGATTGGCGTGTTCCCCCTCATCTGCGGCTGGTGGCTTGATATCTGCTCTCTGGTATTTAGTTTCATTTTATCAAACTAATTTAAGATTTGCCTTTCTCTTCATGTTGGCCCAAAATGTCTTTAATAAAATTGGAGAAAGCTATTGGTTAGCATTCCCATTCATCTCAATGACGGCTGCTCTGCTTCATTTCCCCCCCATTTTTTTTTTAAGGACGAAAAAAGTTATGAGTTCACCTTTAAAACCTTAGTAAGTTTAGCTCAGGAACCTTAAACTTAGTATTTGTCATACAGAAAAGGTTAACATTTGTTTATCTCTCTCTTTTGTAGGAAATGTTTGATGCCTCTTTGAAAGACAGAGAGTTGAGTTTTGAATCCGCCCCAGGGACCACCATGTTCCTTCATTGGCTGGTGGGGATGGTCTATGTCTTCTATTTTGCCTCTTTCATTCTTCTACTCAGAGAGGTGGGCATTTTTTATAGCAGTTTCATCATGCAGAAGATTTTTCAGGAGATGTTTGAGGGATGCAAGTGCCTTCTTTTGTATTTCTTAGGTTCTAAGGCCTGGAGTCTTGTGGTTTCTCAGAAATCTGAATGATCCAGATTTCAACCCAGTGCAGGAAATGATACATCTACCAATATATAGGCACTTGAGACGATTCATATTATCAGTGGTGAGTAAATGGAGGAAAAAATATCCAAATGGTTTTTGCATTCTTTTGCAAAAGTTTTGTGATTGAAGAAATACAAGGTGGGAGGAAAACTATGTTTCAGTTTTTAAAGTTTCTCAAGGAATGCAGTACTTTTGTAAGATAATGCAAAGTGTGCTCTAGTGCTCCCTACTATTCTGTTTTCCATGTTCTAAAAATAAAAAGTTTTTTTCTCTCTTTTCAGGTTGTGTTTGGCTCAATCGTTCTTCTCATGTTGTGGCTTCCTATCCGGATAATCAAACACATCTTCCCTACATTTCTTCCCTACAATGTGATGCTTTACAGGTAAATAAAATGTATTTCCATCTCATTGTCGTAAAGACTTAAAGCTTAATATTCCTTGAGATAATTGCCTAAACTTTGTGTAAACATTCAGAGCTTGAGGACAAGGTGCTTTTGCTTGTTTTACTGTGTAAATCCAGTCAGAGATTACAACCAAAGGAAGCAAAGTTCTTTCTCTGTGTGACTCCATGGTTTAAAGGGCCATAAATGGGAAGTGCTAATTACTGCTGTCATGGCAGACATTTGCCTCGTTACCTAATGAGTGTCTGGACTCTGTGTAGTGCCGAGTGGGCCTGTTGCATCATTTGGCAGGTGTGTTACACCTGATGTCATCATTCCCAGCAGAGCGTTACTACAGTCTGATCTTGCAGAGAGCTATTAATATAATGTCCACCACAATGATGCTCTAGAAAGTCTCCTCACTCTGTGTTTGTGTAGAGTATTTTTCCCTATGTAACCCTGCTGTCCTCAAAGCAGTGCTGAGCTTTACAATCATCACTAGGAGAGTACTTTGAACAGCTGTAGTGTTTGTTAGGGCACTGACTCTGTGGAAAGAGGCCATCTGTCACGTGTTGGGGCTTTTAAATGTTGTTTGAAAGACTGACTGAGAAAGCTTGTGTTTGAACTTCCAAACCCATATGAAAATATTTGGACAAAAGCGGAGACATTATTCAAAATATCTTATGTAGACATTCATTTATGGGTCATAAGGGTGAACACATGGTGTCAGAATGTTCATTTTTGTGGTGAACTATCCATTTAAGGTTTACATTTTTTTTTTTTTTTTTTTTTACACTACATAATGCCCTGTTCTCTCCTGGTACACTAATCGATGTCCTGTTGTTTCCTCGGGTTAACTGAAATATATAATGTAGAATAAAGGGCTGTTCACATCAAGGATGAAAACTATATTGAAAATTATATCTTTAAAGTTTTAATAATCATTTTGTGGAATGGGGAATTGCACAACACAACTATTATGATGTACAGTATGGTTAGAATAACTTTCATAATGATTTTTTTTTTAATGCTGATAAATGATACAAACTTTGTCAGTCTATCAGAATTGGTTAACATTAAAAGGCTTGAGTATTCAAAGCTGAAAATGACACGTCTTAAAGTAAATAGAATGTTGGTTCATTCTTCATTGATGTGGCGCTAATAGTTATTACGAACAGGCCTTAAGCTACGTTCATACTGCAGGGCTTAATGCTACATTCCGATTTTTTTTTTTTTGCAAGGCCGTTCACATTTCCGATTAAATGCGACCTTTTGTGATCTCCTGTGTCAACGTGAAATGACCCAGAAGTGACCCGCATGCGCAGAAGAGTACTCAACGGTGAACGACATCACTCGTTGTTTGCGGAAGTAGCTATTGTTAAACATGGATGTCAACAACTGTAGTCAACAGCTGAGTTTTTTTTTTTGTTGCAATATTAAAGTTATTTTCCCAACGGAGCCAGCACAATTACAATCTTCTTGTTTTAAGAAGAAAATTAAAAAGGAGGAGAGCAAGGTTTTTGGTCATGGCGTTTTGTGGAGCTGTGTTAGCAACGTCGGTACAGAGAAACGTGTGGGTGCGGAGTCGCAGCCAGGAGTGGTGGGATACTGATGTGAGTGGCTCTTCTCATTCCCGCCTACTTCAACGCAGAACTATGACGTTTGTAGCGTAACAATGACGTACAGGTCGGATTCATGTGGCCTGGCCGTTCAGACGGAGGTCGCATTTCAAAAGATCGGATACGTGTCGGATTAAGGACCACATACCCAAGTGGCCTAGGTCACATTTGAAAAGATCAGATCTGTGTCGTTCAGACTGTCATGAAAAGATCAGATACAGGTCGCATAGGGGCAAAAAAATCGGAATTGGGTCGTTTCAGCCTGCAGTGTGAACGTAGCCTTAAAGTCTAAGGTTAAGCATTATTTGAAGAAACTTCAACATTTGGTTCTAAAACATAAATGACATGGTTATTTTTAAATGCCTTAAAAGCATATTGTTGACAAGTGAGAAGGGTCTGGCTGCAGACTTGCACTCTCAGACTTGCACTCTTAGACACTTGTGCTTCCCCTAGCGACGTCACTTGCAGTCTTCTTTTTTTTTTTTTCTATTTATTTATAAGTATTTGTTTGAATCTCTCAACATTTTACAACAGTAGCCAGGTGGTGAAGACAATAAAAAAGAAACTAAATTACAATTTCACTTGCAATCGCTACATGCACTCTCCGCTACCTGTGACGTCACTTGCAATCAACACAAATCGTGCGTGTTGCCAATGGAGACACTGTGGTGGCGATTAAACGATTAAAACTAAATTAGTAGGCCTACTACTATACACAAAGTCCTTCGTTAAGCGTTTTCCTCCTATAGAAAAAAACAAACACTTAATATGGCATAATGTATTAGGATACGTTAAGTTCAATTAAAAGACCAAATTCGATATATAGTTATTATTTAATGTACAACAAGGCAAGCAGATGGCTATGAACACAATGCGAACGCTTAATGTGGCCTAATAACACACTAAGATGATAAAGACAATTCAGCAGGCATAGCCTATATGTCTTCTTGTTGACTCAACGTATATACAGATCAGCAAATATGAACGTGCATTATGAAATGCATCAAGTGATTTTAAAAGGATCAGCTCCGTACAGGCAGGCAGATGAGTACAGAACGCAGTGCGTTAAACTGTACATTAAATGTTTTCCTGCTATAGAAAATCATTTTAAATAAAACACATAATGTAGCTTAATGGACAAAGACAGTGATATAAACGAGTTGTAGACAGTTTATTCTATATGGAAAAATGCTTAACGCGAAACTTTGGGCTTTGCGTTTATTCACCACTACAGCTTCTTGTCTCCATTGGCAACATGCACGATTTGTGTCGATTGCGAGTGTTCCCAGACAGCAACATAGTGTTGGCCCAGATCCGGCCCACATCTGGCCCGCATGAAATCCGTGTGGGCCACATGTGGGCCAAATCTGGGCCGACACTGCTTGGTGTCTGGGTTGCAGGTAGCAGAGAGTGCAAGTAGCAATTGCAAGTGACATTGTAATTTAGTTTATTTTTTTCTTGTCTTCGCCACCTGGCTACTGTTATAAAATGTTGGGAAATTAAAAAAAAATCTATAAAATAAAAAATAAAGACTGCAAGTGATGTCACTAGCGGAGAGTGCAAGTTTGAGAATGCAAGTGCAAGTCTGCAGCCAGACCCTCTTGTGAAAAGTTGCTACAGAACGACTACAACGGTAATCAGTTAATGCACACACAAAAGGGGCAGTAGTGTTGGCTCTATAAAAATTTTCCTATTAGTATTCCAGTATTGAAAGGATGAGATAAAATGAGATTGTCCAGGAGTCACAGTGTGAAATTATTATTTAAAGAGGACCTGGAAAAATGCTTCAGATCTGGTTAGATGACCCTCAGGCCATTTTATTCTAAAAACCTATTAGATGTTCCATAGCATTATGAGTGACCTACAAATTGATGTCATGCTCTATTAGAAGAGTGATACCAGTAGTTTATACACAAATGTAATGAGTTCCCCTCTCTTTCTCTCTCTGTCTCTCTCTCTCTCTCTCTCTCTCTCTCTCAGCGATGCTCCAGTGAGTGAGCTGTCTCTGGAGTTGCTTTTATTGCAGGTTGTTCTTCCTGCTCTGTTGGAACAGGGACATACACGACAGTGGCTCAAAGGTCTAGTGCGAGCGTGGACCGTGACCGCTGGCTACTTGCTGTGAGTCTCACACACATTGACCCTTTTGCTGCTTACGTCCGTTAACCTCATGGACTGAAATGACTATTCCTGGTTTTCTCTGGGTTGTCCTAAAAAAGTCTGTCACTGGAATTGAACTTTGTGTAAGGGTCGCACGATCATGACAAATCATAACTGTCTAATATTTCCGTTGATGTTACAATAACGATCATTAGTTTTGATTCAGTAGATCTTGGGGTAAAATGTGGTATTTTATGCCCATTTTATTCCATTATAATCAATGAATGCCATGCAACCGTGTACATGTGTACGGAGTTCTGCCCTTTCACAAATGCTTCTGTTAAAACCAGTAAAGCTGTCCACATTGTGGAATAAATCTCTAATTTACATTATGCCTACACCTTGATTTTAATAGGAGGGTTTAGTTCACCTTTCTTTAATCTCTTTCTTGAATCTTGAAGCGCTAATGATAATCTTAATCAGCGCTACGTTGTGTCAAACCTTTCAGAGACTTGCACTCTTACTTGTTGGGAGACCAGGAAGACAATGAGAACAATGCCAACCAGCAAGCCAACAACAACAACCAGCAGGCCCGAAACAACGCCATCCCTGTGGTGGGAGAAGGACTGCATGCTGCCCACCAGGCCATACTACAGCAGGGGGGTCCAGTGGGCTTTCAGCCCTATCACCGGCCCATGAGATTCCCTCTAAGGGTACTCCAACTCTGTCCAATTGACTTTTATATAACAGTGAATGTCTTGAGTTTGTGAATCTGATTTTCAGATTGATGGTCTTTTAATGTTTTTTTTTTTTCTCTTTTGTGGTCCCCTTTGTAGATTGTGTTGCTGATATTGTTCATGTGTGTGACGCTGCTTTTGGCCAGTTTGGTGTGTCTCACATTACCAGGTGAGGGTCCAACAAATTGAGATCTTACTATTTGCTCACCCTCATATTAATTTATAGAATAGATATAGATAAAGAATGGTGATGATTGCATTGAGCTTTCAATATTCAAAAATGATTCAAAAGCAGTTTAAGTGGTCATTTAATTACATTTCAAAGCTTGTGTTAATAAAAGCTATCATGCAACTTTGCAAGATTTAAAGCAAAGTAGACTTATGGACTACTTTAATGGTGTTTTAAAGCAGTTTTTAAAGTTTGAACATTCAGTCCCTGTTTCCTTGTAATTGCATGTAAAACAGTGACCCACACAGTCTTGGAAATTTACGTTACACTTTATTTTAAAAGGTCTTTGTTACAGTATAATTGCATTTAAGTACTGAGTAATAAGAATGAACAACATTTACTTACTATAGGGTTAGGATTAGGTTTTGGTTTATGGTTAGTTGTATGTAATCATCTATCATTTTGCTAGTATTACAATAGTAAATGCGTGTAGTGTGTAACAAGGACACTGTAAAATAGTGTTACTGAAATTTCTTCTTTTGTGTTCCATGAAATAATAACAATTTATATTCCTTATTATTTTTGTTAAAAGAAAATGCATTCTTGATAAGCATAATAAACTAATACGTCAATGTGTACAAATATTAAAATGCTGTTGTTAAATTATATTTTCTTTAAAACCTTTATTTCTATACTGATCTTAATGTTTTCAAAGCATAAAAAAGTTTGTCTCAGATTTTCAGCAGTGCTCTGTTTGTCACAGTGTTCACCGGACGCTGGCTGATGTCCTTCTGGACAGGAAGTGCTAAGATCCATGAGCTGTACACTGCAGCGTGTGGGCTGTATGTGTGCTGGCTCTCCATCAGAGCGATCACAGTGATGCTGGCCTGGATGCCTCAGGGGCGGAGAGTCATCCTGCTCAAGGTTCAGGAGTGGACCCTCATGGTACTGAATACAGAGGTTTCATTGAGGCCTAAATGAGGATTTTGGGGTTATTTTACTACAACTAAAGACAGATGATGAGCCGTGTTGCTGATTTGTGTGAACTCAGATTATGAAGACACTGATTGTGGCAGTGCTGTTGGCTGGGGTGATCCCTCTGCTCTTGGGACTGCTGTTCGAGCTGGTGATTGTAGCTCCTCTCAGAGTGCCGCTGGATCAGACGCCGCTGTTCTACCCCTGGCAGGTAAAGCACCAATACAAGTCTTGCTCTTAAAGACACAGTTCACCCAGAATAGAACAGAATATGATTTACTCACCTTTAAGTTGTTCTAGACTCCTTTCTTCCTTGGTACACAAAAAACACTAATTGTAAAGAATATCATTTCTGCTTTTTTTTTTTCCATGTAGTGAAATGAAATGAGGACTGGGGCTATCAAGCTCCAAAATGACACCAATCCCACCATTAAAGTATCAAAAGCGGTCTATATGACAGTTGACATTTGTTCACACTGCATGTTAAAACCAATGGCTTTCAAAGGTTATATATATTCTATTTTTAAAGACAAATACATTTTAAATAGTGCTGATAAATTGTGATTAATCACAGCCAAAAAATTTTTTTTTTTGTGGGCAAAGTATGTGTGTGTGCGCACAGTGTATATTTATTACATATATTGTATATATTTATAGATAATATAAATGATATAAATATGTACATGTAAATATTTTCTAAATGTATACTTTGTGTGTGTGTGTTTACATATACATAATAAATATACAAAGTGCACACACATTTAAACAAAAACTTTTATTTACGGTAACATTATTTGGTAACACTTTATTTTAAGGTGTTCTTTTTACACTTATTACATGTACTTACTATTATAATTACAATTAATAACGCATAATTACATGTAAATAACCCTAATCCTAACCATATAGGAAGTACATGTAGTTAAATGTACTTAAATGTATAACTACCCCGTAACAAGGACACCTTAAAATGAAGTGTAACCCATTATTTTAAGGACCTATTCTCACTGTTAACTAGTTGTTTATTAGCATGCATATTACTTGCATATTGACTGTTTATTAGTATTTATAAACCACACATTAATGCATTATTCGGCATGACCATATTTTAGATTCCTTAATCCTACACCACACCTAAACTTAATAACTACCTTACTCTAACTATAAATAAGCAGCAAATTAGGAGTTTATTGAGGGAAAAGTCGTAGTTTGTGTTACCACTTTTATTTTGGGTGCGATTTTATCGTTGCCCAGCACTAATTTTAAATTATAAGGGTGAATAAATGACAAACTTTGAGTATGAAAGAAAATTCCCTCACTATTTACTCACCCTCATGCTGTCTTGCATAAACCTGCTTGCATTGCATGGACTCACAGAGATCTGAAATCTGAAGAAATATACATCTGGGACAGCATGAGTGTGAGTAATTGATGAGAGAATGTATTGTTCTTTAGTGTTGTGACTTCTTTATACACAAATAACCTTGAATTAGCAACTGTGTTCCCACCTGACATGTCCACTGTGTGTCAGTATTTATCTGACCAGCTTTTGTTTTTGTGCCGTGCACTGTTCTCTGTCTGAGCTAATGAGCTGTGTCACTGATGTACCGGAAAACAGATTTTGGTTGGATTTACTCCAGTAGCAGGCAGTTTTTCCAACAGACTCCTTTTGCCCTACTAATCTAATCCATCCTGTTTGGAGAACTTAATTTCCACAGGCGCTAAGTGGGGCACAGAGGTATGGCAGTGTCAGTCGTATTGACTCTTATTTTTCTCTATACTGTTAAGGACTGGGCTTTAGGAGTACTGCATGCCAAAATCATTGCTGCCATCACCCTCATGGGTCCCCAGTGGTGGTTGAAGACCGTTATTGAGCAGGTTAGTGGCTGGGATGTCTATCATTTGTTCATGATCTCTGTGGTGCTGAAGACACACTGTGGTGAAGGATACACTCACTAACTAAATGACTAACTGCTTTTCAGGTGTATGCCAATGGAATCCGGAACATTGACCTTCATTTCATCATCAGGAAGCTGGCGGCCCCGGTCATTGCTGTACTGCTTCTTTCTCTCTGCATCCCCTATGTGATTGCTGTAGGCATCGTCCCCCTTCTAGGTGGGTAGAAACAATGCTGCTGTTAGCCAATGCAATTATAAATGTAGGTGAGGTTCTTAGAGAGGTTTACATAAATAAAGAACATTGAGGGAATTTACTGTTTAATGTGGATTGTCATGAATTTTGCCAAAATTTGGATGAACAAATCAAAAGTAGGTCAGTACACTTAAATCAGTATGCCATATAATGTCTATGAATATTAAACCGCAAAAATACAATTTAAATATGAATCCTACGTGTCTCTGTGTGATTGAATGGCGCAGACAGTGTTTTCAGCCTCTGCCGCCTCAATATACGAGTACATCAGAATCCGAATGATATATCAATATAGGAGTACATGATATATGAGTGTTTAATTTATGAGTACTACATGAACACACAAACATAATCTCCAGAAGTGCCCTGAGAGTCACTTCATGAGAATTTTTGCATTTGTTTTGAGAAAAACTACTGTCATATCATATACAAACAGAAACCTGAAGGTCTTTACAGCAACCCGTCAAAATAAAAGTTTGGTTTAACTTGAAGTAACTGTGACGGAAACATATTACTTAATGTAATGATAGTATTACTACTACTGAAAAAAAATATTATTAAATCATAATTTTTTAAGGAATATTTACAAGAAAACAGAATTGGGGGAAAATAAAACAGAATTTGAGAAAGAAATAAATGCTGTTATATTGTGTCAGTTTCATGATTACAATTAATTAGACGATTTTTATTTTTTTATTATTACCGTATTTTCTGGACTATAAGTCACACTTTTTTTCATAGTTTGGCTGGTCCTGCAACTTATAGTTAGGTGCGACTTATTTATCAAAATTAATTTGACATGAACCAGGAGAAATGAACCAAGAGAAAACATTACCTTCTCCAGCCGCCAGAGGGCGCTCTATGCTGCCAGATATGCTGCTCAGTGCTCCTGTAGCCTACACGGAGCAGCATAGAGCGCCCTCTCGCGGCTGTAGACGGTAATGTTTTCTCTTGTTTCTTGGTTCTATTTTTTTACTCATCCTGACGTATTTTTGGACTGATGCGACTTATACTCAGGTGCCACTTATAGTCCGAATAATACGGTAATACAATTTAATTTAACAATTAAAACAGTGTCCAAAAAAATAAACGACTGCAGTAAAATGTGTAAAAAAAAAAGGCCCTTATAAATAGTATGTTTTTTTGATTCCTTTTATCCTGGCCATCACATAAGCGACACTGTCATTGCAGTTGGACTTTGTTCTTTTAGAAGAGGTTTTAGCACTCACTCGAGTGGCTTCATCATGTGGAGATTGGAGTGGTCTTCAATCAAAAAGGAAAAAGTCCAGTTGTAACAGCTGCATTGTAAATGGTCACTTGAGCTTTTTAAGTGCACAAATTCAGATGAAATCTGAACAGTTAGGCGTCCTTCAAACTTCAAATGGGAGTTGCATAGTTACATTTAAGATTCCATTAAATACCTGTTTGTTCATGTCAGGATACTTCCAACTCTCTTTATGGCTCAATAAAGAGTAGATCACCATCGTTCTGCATATGTTCACATATACTGACTCATTTCGGTTACTGCACCACTGAAAGCATTCGGGCTGTGTCAATGGCTGTTGTGGGAGTAGTGTAGTAAAATTAGCTCATCACCGGCTGTGCTGCTGAACATTAGGGATATCTTACATGCCTTAAGAAAGCCAGGTGTGTTCTCAAGGACCTCAGTCACCCACAATAGAACTCGTAATTAAACAGTCAAAAACCATCATGTATCTTCAGTAATGTTTTTATTGCTGAGGTTTTCTCTCATTTTACAATACTTTAGCACAGTTATCCATTCTAACCAGCTCTTGTCTCTCTGAATAGGGGTCACTATGGAGATGCAGAATCTGGTGCAGAGGAGAATATATCCCTTCCTTCTGATGGTAGTGGTGCTGATGGGTATCCTCTTTTTCCAAATCCGACAATTCAAGCGCCTTTATGAGCACATCAAGAACGACAAGTGAGTCTTGAACAGGGTTTGAAATTAACTTATTTTTTAAGAGCCAATAAAAATGCCTAGTGGATTTGATTTTCAGAGACTTTTTTTTTAACCTTGAGAACATTTTCAATAATGTGCCACACATTTGCTCTACCTTTCAAAGATACGGGGACTGATTTTGTTTTATAAAAAAAATAATAATACTTTTTTTTTTCCTCAGCAAGGATGCAGTAAATATATCAAACTTGATAGCAAAGACATTTATAATTTTATAAAAGATTTGTATTTCAAATAAACATTCTTTAGAACTTTTTATTGATCAAAGAATCCTGGAAAGATGTTTAAGTAACAAATCAGCTGTATTCGTAAAATTCAGCTTTGCATTGCAGTAATAAATAGCATTTTAAAGTATAATAAAATATAAAAAATATATGGTTATAATATTTTTCAGTAAATAAACGCAGTTCTATTTAAACTGACCAGTGTAACCTTTTAAGTCTTTTGTTGACTATTTTATTTTAATAAAATAATGAACAGACTGTGATGTAAATTTGAATTCCTAGAATACGTGTGCGCCAGGCTCCGGTGCGATCGAAACGGCTGAGACATAAAAAAAAACTTTTTCCGCAAATGTGTTTAGATTACTTTCATATTTGTGCACACTCAAAATAAAAACAGAAGATCTGTGCTCTTGTAAAATAAAGCAAATAAACAATGCGCGTTGTCATCCTTTTCTTTCCATGAACTTATGGAGCGCCGACAGACTTCTGTTTTAAGTCTGATATATTTTGCATATATATATTTTTTTAAATATGAAAACAAATTATTTTTTATGTTAGGCCTATTACTTGCAATTATTTATTTACAAATTCTAAGCTCTGATTATGACAAGTGTTACCACTCTTACTGTGGTAGACCTGGGAAGGGAAATGAAAGATTTTACAAATTAAGAGTTCGTTCAATTTATTCATTTGTTCCCTTATTTCAGTTAAATCATGGGTTATTTAGGGAACAAAATTAATGAAACATGAACAGTTGCTACAAATTAATAAGTCGTAGGAACAAATTAACAAGTTTCAGGATAGCCTTTCTGTCCTGTATCTGAGCTTGTGTTCATTTGGTTTTTTTTCATCCATGCAGGTACCTTGTTGGACAGAGACTTGTGAACTATGAACGAAAAGCTGGCAAGCCCAGCACTACCACACACAGCAGTTCAGTGCAGGAGTAAAGAGCTTGAGATTGCTTTGGAGTCACTGTTTCTGTGTGCGAGCGAGTGAATGATTGAACAGCCTTCCTCTCCTGCTCCCTCTGTGTGCGTCCATACATCCAGCACATCCACAAAGACTGAAAAAACTGACCTCTGGCCTCCCTGACACTGCCAGCAAAAAGGGGCGAAAGAGTCGTGTACATAAACAGGGCGAAAGAGTGAATCCCTACAGCCAGCCAACCGTGGATTAAAAAGAATGTCTCACTCCTAAAAAGAAAAAAACAAATGTGTGTTAATTTATTAAATCGAGTTGTTACCTTATTTGTGGAGATTTGTTTGTGGCAAGACTCGACCCACATGGTTCCTTTCATCACCCTCATGAAGAGGCCAGTAAGACTCTAGGGATGAAAAGTCTTGAAACGTCTGGGTCATAATGGAGCTGGATTGCCACATTAGTACCTTTTTATTTATTAGGTTTAAATTTTCAATGAAATATGATCTTGAAGTTTTTGAATGCAAGGGTCTTGTTTGATTTGATGCTTTTGGTAGTGTGTCTTGCCTTCATTTCTCGATGCTTTAACCTCCAGAACAGAAGCGGATGGAGGTGGATTTAAGGGTTACGTTACACCCATATGCTTCCTGTCATGTGGAAAAGAGGGAATATCTTTCAACAGTTCGCCTGCGACTGTTCATGACCAATTCCTAGAAGCACATAGTCATTATCTAGCAGCCGAAGCGTAGTTTGACGGTAGAGTTTATGGCTCACAGTGAGCCGCGAATCTGATCTCTGCCTGCTAGCTCTGCTTTCAACTCTGAAATATCCTTTCGAGTAGCTTAGAAGACCGTTTAGAGTGCTAGTTGAGTCAGCGGTTGAGCTAGCATATTTGTTTGCTGTTCAAGTTGATATCGACCGTTGTTTGTCCGTCTCGTGCGCAGCATGGCCTAGCAACACTTTCTCATAGATGTAACTCTGGCACGTACACAGGTTTGTTGCACTTTTATTTTAATTAACGAAAGCGTCTTTTAAGAGCAGCAATAGTTCGGAAACCCTTAAGGACCAAATTTTAAGTCCTTAAACATCTGGGAGATCACTAAAATTCATTAAACTGATCAGATTTTCAGCTGAAATGTGGTTTATGATTCTGGCATCGATTTGGTAGAAGAGTTTCGTGTCTGTAGGAAAGGAGGAGATCCTAAACGCGTTTGTAAATAATGTAACTTTTTCAATTGTTCATAGCAGAGTATGTTTTTCTCCATTTCAAACGTGCTGCGTCTGTTACAGGTTTCGCGAATCCTGCAGAATTTGTCTCAGACGGCGTTAGAGATTAGAGTGTTATTAATCAGCGCTGAGATTCTATAAGTGACCTTATAGTATCTTATTACACTGAAACTGGATACTGTATGCTTCTTGATAGCTTGTGCTCCTCTGAAAGGCAAATGTTCTATTTTTATATGTGCAACAGTGACACCATTTTCATGTTTGCTCAGCCATTGATTTGACTTCCTCTGAAGTTTTCTGAGGTCAGCTAGAATCCAGGTAAAGGTGGTGGTCCAGCACTAAACAACCCTCGTGTGTCTGGTTTACTAAGCCTTTTCCTTTTCATCGCATGTTCGTGTGAGAAGTATTCAGTATTCGGAATGTTTTCAAACCTCCTAGGAGGCTCTCGCTGTAACAATTACATCCTCATCACTTTTTTTTTTTTTTTTGTTGGAAACTTTTATTACAAATATTAAATCACAAAGTGTAGTACTTACAGCGCTTTGTGTCTTTAATCAAACTTCTCATTCGTGTGCTCATTTTCATGCAGTTCACTAACCAAGTGAATTAGAAATTTGATGATACAAAAGATTACTGTCCGTGTAATGTAAGGATGTTACAAAGGACTTTTAAAGCATGTATCACAATAATAAGTTTAGGAACATCTGACTTTATAAGATTATTCATACAGCTAATAAACCTGTTGGATGTTTCTGGTACGAAAACAACAAAATGTAGAAAAAGCTACTAATGGCTCATTTCATTTAGAACATGCATTTAGAACGGGACAATTTTTGTAAGCATGTACAATAATAGCATCAACCTTACCAAGAATGTAATCTCCACGGAATTTCTTGTCATACTGTATATGTCGTTGGTAAGATATACAGTTCATTTGTATTCCTACCAAATTTCTTTTTAGACTGTAAAATAAGTGTTTTTGTAAACACAAGCTCTAGTGAGCAGTATATAATCGGGATGCTCAATCAAAGTGCATGACCTTCAGCCTTAATGTTTATTGTGTGTTAGACACATAATCTCTCACAGTGTCCGGTTGTGTAATAGGTGTGTCATGTCTGAGCTACACAATGACCTGCCTTTAGTAGGCCACAATATGAAGTTGTACAGGTCTTATGAATCTGTGTTGTTACTGTTAACTAAAACTATTCAAATGCTTTTCATTAATTAATATATAAATATTGGATGAAGAATGTAATTAGAAATGTTGCCTTGGCAAATAACAGAAATGAGTACTAAAATTACTAAGACTAAAACTGAAATGACAAAAGCAAAAAAAATTACTAAAGCAAACTAAAATAGTTAATTCAAAATATTAATGAATACTAAAATAATTTTTTTTTATGTGAAATGTAAATTGTTTGCAAATTACATTACATTTTGTAAATTATTCCTCAATGATATAACTCAAATGATCCTGTTGCCTTTTGTGAAAAACTGGCAGGATAAACCAGCAGATCATTTTTTTCATGGATAATTTGGCCAAAACAGCCTTTAGGATGTGCTGTTTCTGATGTTCTGTGTCCAGAAATATCAGTACAAAACAGGCCTTTATACATCATCCCTACACCACATATGATTGTAGCTAGAAAGCAGCAGTCTTAGTGCTGCCTAAAAAATTGAAAGTGACAGTCTGTGTAAGAATGTTTGTTATCGTTTTTTTAGGAACACAAATGAGAGAACGGCTTATCCACAGCAGCATGTTATTTCTGCTGCATCCAATTAACCTTCCACTAATCCAGTGGCTTGTGGAGCCAGCAGTGGATCGTGGTCAAATACAGGCTATCAAAGTGTGGAAAGTTACTCTAGATGTGCATGAGAGTATCAAAGTCGGCTAAAATATAGAACTGATAAGAGTAATAGTGGTACACAGCACTACAAATTGGATACAAAAGTCTTAAGTGTACAAACAGGCATCAGCTGTGTTGAGTGCTGTTATGCTCATTCTTGGATGCAAATTTGTGTTGCATCAGTTGGGAAATATACTGCATTGATTCCTCAGACAGTAAGATTACTGTTCAGCACATGTAACTGTGAAAGGGGAGGGAGGAGTGGAGAGAGAGAGACAGAAAGAGACTAAGGGGATTAGGAGGCTTCTCTCGAAACAGTGCCCATGCCAGTCAGAGCATTTTCCGATGGAAGTCCTTCATCTTCACTTTGAACTGTTGGTGAATTCTCTAACAAGAGACAGATTGGATCACAGAACAAGTCAAGTGAAGAAAAAATGGGATAGTTAGTGTTAAAAAATGATGGTTGGGCATGTATATGATAATCAGAAACCAAGGCTGGACTTAAGTACAACCGGTTCTTGAAGAGCAGAAGATATGAAATCTAAAAGGTGCCTCTAAAAGATCTTTAACTTCTGTTTCCAGTGTTTTTTTTCATGTCATACTATTACTTGCATCAGGAACTGGTTTTTAGTATTACCATTCACTATGTGACAGTCTCATTCTGGATCTGACACGGTTTTTGCTTTTGTGTTCCACCTGTTGGATAGTTAAATGGTGCTAATAACTGAGAATGGTGTACTTCTGGTCAAAGATCACCAATGCAGCACCGGCCACAACCGAGCGAGAGACTGGAACAATGAGGAGTCCTCCATACAGAGCACCACTTTCGTGGAGCCGACAGAGGACTCTTATTATGCAGATGATGAAGACCACCATCCTTATGATGATGATGACGACGATGACGACGTCTACCAAGAATTTGAGGAGCTGGACTTTTCAGAACTACCAGACACCAAGAGCATTGTGTCTGAAGATTCCTTCTACCCACCTGACGATTCCCTCAACTTTGAAACATGTCAGGATCCTGAGAGCCCCGAGCCAATCAGCTTCTTTAAAGCGTGCTGCTCTAACAACGCCATCATCGTCAAAATCATGCTTAGACAAGGTGTGACGGAGGAGGAGGTGCGAGAGACGGACAAAAATAACAGAGTAAGTATTGCTATGGTTGTGAAATGTATATTTTCTGTGCCACCAAACTTTAATGTAAAAATGATTCTTTTCAAACAGGTTTCCCAAACCCTGCCTTTAGTCAGACAAACAGAAAGTCCCGCCCCCAAACTCAAATCACTGGTTGAATCCATGCTGTTAGTCAGGATATGCAAAAACACAGCCTCACTGTTGAAAGTCAAGCTCTACAGCTACAAATGGCTTACTTTCATCTCTCTACATATTAGGCTGAGATAAGTGTATTTTAATCTGTATGATCTTTTATTTGCAAGAGTATTGTCAGGTTAAAACACCAGTTGTTACTGAATATCAAGGCTCACATCTGACTCATAGACAGCTCTGAATATATTTAAGCGGTCTTAAAAGATAAAAATATCTAGCGAATCTGTCTTTGGTTTAGCACCACAGGTAGAAATATTATCAGTCATAAGAATTCAACTGCAGGAATGTACTCATGCAGTGTGGGAAAATCTCTATCATTACCATTGCTTTGAGTTTTCTGAATATTGGAACAATGAACATTATAATTTCCAGAATCTATTCATTCAAACTTTGTGTTTAAAGAGTAGATTCTTGACTAGCAAAAGGCCCTTCTCTACCCTCAGCTATGAGAAGCTTACAATTATGACAGTGTTGGTGATAACAGTGTCATGTTTATGCAAGGCTATTATCATATCAAAGAGTCTTTAAGCATGCATGATCCACGCAGTGCTCCTCAGGGAATGAGCTCATGCGCTGATGCTGTCTCCTTCCTCCATAAATATCGACATTGCGCTGAAGTGAGGCTGAGACTTTCATCCGTACATAAATATGACATTAAAAGCACAGTCTATAGAAATCTGGCTTGGGTGGCAACTCTTAGCAAATCATGTGCCTTCTTGACACATGGTGGAATTGTGTTGAGTCTATAAATATTGGATTGCAGGGACGTTTTCATTGACATGACACCCACCACATAGTCAATATGCAAATGGAATGGTCTTTAAGTCCAGGAGTTTACAAACTGTTATTTTAGGAAGAGGATCCCTCTCAAGGGAATCATCACATTCAGTGGCATCAAAAGTGGCATTTGAAACCCCTGTACAGATAAAGTAATATTAAATCAAATAAATGGATAAATAAAATAACATGCAAAAAAAAAAAAAAAGTTTTCTTGGTAAATGCATGATATAAGTTGAATTACTAAAATTAAAATATAATTGAAATATATATGAATTAAAACTAAATAAAATAAAACATTCAATGTAGCATAAAACTACTAAAAGTAAAATGAAAAAAAAAAAAACCTATAGAAATAGAAGCTAAATATATAAAATACAGCTAAGACAACACTAATAGGGCTAAATTGGATTATTATACGTATTCTCAAAGATTCAAAGGTTTTCTAAGTCAAATCTTTGTCTTGACTTCATGTCCAGTCGTGATGATCTCTTAGCCAGCGAAGCCCTGAACAGATTTTATTTTTGACAAAAGTTAAAACACAATCTCTGTTTAAAAAAAAAAAAAAATGGACAAACAAATCATAAATGTAATGTTATCCACATCAAGTTCAGAAACTCACCACACAAACTTCAAAACATCAATGATAAAACAACCACTTTTTTACTTCCCTTCTAAAAAATACTATCAACCTGCATCTCTTGAATACCCCCAGGTATTCTAACAGAGCTAGCATATGCTAACAGAGCTAGCATATAAAAAAAATATTTCCCCCCCATTTCACTAAAAGGATATATATCATTACTACCTGCCCTTGTAAAATAACAGTGAACCTCTCTTACAAATACATAATATTCCAACAGTGGCCAATCTTAAACACCATCATCAGTTTAAAAAAGTTTTTCAAATTTTAAAAAAACTTATTTTCCTATTTTCCTTTCTTCAGTTCATCTCAAATGCATCAGTGGATCAGTGGATGTACTTCCAAAATAACCCTACACAACTTCTTTTGAGCAGTCTGCAATTTATTTTTTAATTTCTTTGAAATACAGCTATAACGAAAAACTGCAGCATAATCAAAGTGTGACTGCACTAATGCACCAGCCAACATTTGTAAAGTTTCAGTATCTAAGAAAGCTGCCTGTCTTGCTAAACATTTTATTCAATTACAAATGAATGAGGCCATTTTTATGTCATTAATATATAATTAAAAAAGTAAAGGACCTAATGCACTCTGTTGCGGAACCCCATATGAAATGGTCAAACAAATGGGACGGACAGGTCAGACAGAAGGGGGTTTACATTGCAGTCCAAGCAGATCATAATCAAGTCTGAGCTTTCAAAAGGCTCTCAAAGATGACAAAATACTGCTTAGACAGGGAATTTTTTTCCTGCATGCCATAGAAATGCAGAATTTATAATGTGCGCGTAATTTCACTCAAACGAGTCTTGCTGTAGGCCATAAAAGCCTACATTTAAATCCAACAAAAAATTGTTACGCTAAATTATATGCGAGAATTGAGATGACTTCCTTGCTCAATGAATCATTTGAACTGAAATTGAATTGACTACCACTAAACGGGTCTGTCTTGCTGAAAATAGAGCTGTAATAAATGAATCGTCACCTACTGCCCCCCTCTTTTGTGCATCCACAGTTACTGAGACAATGTCGGTATTGAAAAAGATAGTTTGCCATACATTGCTGCCTAGTACAAGCATTGAATAGGTTAATAAACATCTTATTTAACTATTCATTATTTTTGAAAGAAGCTCTATCTAGGACTGTATGCTTGGTCTATGACTCAGACTGTGCAGTTTCAATGTTCAATGTTCTGAACGCGAACAGAAACAACACATGCATAGAAACAAATGGTTACTCACAGAGAGACAGAAAAAAAAATGTTTTCCTCAGAGTACTATGTGGCAGTAAAAGACATGTAGTCGTCTTTTAAGATTCTACGACCCATTTGCATGTAAATGTCTCCTAACTAACTCAAGCCCTGATCATTTGTTTAATACAAATCTTATTCTACAGCCATTAGCGCAGGGGAAATTATATGTGCTGCACAGTTAAACAGGACCATTAAGTGCTAATATTTAATGATCCTGTTTATCAGTCTCGGGAATGATCAACCTGTTTGCAGCGCTGATAATTAAAACAGAAAAATGGAAGGTTTTTGGTCGAGGATTCCTTTGGTCGTGGGATGCACATCCAGTTTTAGATTTCACCTTGAAGTTTGTATTCACCTTCACTATTGAACTCCTGTTGATCTCAGGAGGGGGAGCTTTAGGAGGTTAGAGAGGCTTTCCTTTACAATCATCTTACGACAGCGTGACATTTCGCTTCCCTGTCAGACTGTGTTGTGTAATCTGATATGATCCCTATGAAGTGTCACTGGGATCCACCACTAGGAGAAATTGCTACGTCTCATACAGTACTGGCTATGGCCTGCAGTAACCTTTAAAACTGATCTAGAGACAGACAATGCGTCCTAAATTGTGTATTAAAAAAAGAAAACTCCCTTAGCTGCACATCGATTGCATTATAGCAATAATCATATTCAGTTTCTTGATATTCTGGGGTTAAGAACCATAAATGCCAGCAGAGAAGCGCTCTGAGCCCAGAGGGAACTCCATACTAAATCTTAGCTAATAGTCTTTATGGGGCTTACCATCTGCCTGTAGTGCTCTATAATCACTCACAATCTGGAGACACACAAGAATATCAAACTGTTCTGTACTACTAAAGTAATGCCTCTGACCTCATACATTTGTTTTTATTTTCCCGTGACCCTTACTCATCTGTGCATTTAAGATTTGCTGAATTGTTTTGTGATTTTACACATTGTACTACACTCATAGAGTGTACACTCAACAGATATTGTTGACAGAGGTGTTCCGGAAGTAAAAATCACATTTATTTTCTCCAAAGGCGGACTGATTTTTAACAATAACTTAAATAACTTTGAAGACACACCTTCTGGGAGCTACAATGTTGTTTAATTGAAATCATCAGCCTTTAATATTAACTTTTTTTTTTCTCTCTTTTTTTTTTAATGATCATGTTTAATAGTGGAATTCCTGGTGAAAATAGAGTCATGGCCAAAAGTTTTGGCAGAATTTACTGCTTCAGTATTTGTAGATTACTTTTCCACCTTAAAAGTATAATGAAAACGATAAACATATAAGTTTTTAAAAGCTTTTATTGGCAAAAAAAAATATGAGTCAATATTTACAGTGTTAAAGGTGCTGTAGGAAACCTTTCTAAAAAAAATATTTTTTACATATTTATTAAACCTGTCATTATGTCCTGACAGTAGAATATGAGACAGATAATCTGTGAAAAAATCAAGCTCCTCTGGCTCCTCCCAGTGGTCCTATTGCCATTTGCAGAAACTCCATCTCTCCCGGTAAAAATTAACCAATCAGAGCTGCGGTCCGTAACTTTGTTTGTGTTCAAAATGTAGAAAAATGTATATAATAAGCGAGTACACCATGAATCCATGAGTAACCCAGTACCTTTGTGATTCTTCATAGACATAAACAGAGAGAAGTAGTTCCGGCTACGATGTTCTTCCGCAAGACGCAAGCAGTTCTGTTTATTAACCGCTAGAGCATCAAAAGTTCCCTACCGCAGCTTTAACCCTTTTTTTTCATGACCTCTGCAATTTGTTCTGGCATGCTGGATATTAGCTTCTGGGTCAAATCCTGACTGATGGCGATCAATTCTTGCCTTATTAATTCTCAGAGTTGATCACAACTTGTAGGTTTCTGCTTGTCCACTCGCCTTTTGAGGACTGACCACAGGTTCTCTTTGGTATTGAGATTCGGGGAGTTGCCTGGCCACCAATCCAAAATTTTAATGTAATGATCTTCGAGACATTTCTTTATCACTCTTTCTTTGTGACATGGTGCTCCATCATGCTGGAAAATGCTCTGATCTTCCAACCCCAAATTGCATCACAAAGCGTTTTTGGGCAGAATTATGAGAGAGCCCACTCACTTGGTTGAAAAGCAACCCAACACATGGAGGGTCTCTGGATGCTAGACTGTTGGCACATCACAGGAATCATGGTAGCGTTCACCTTTTCTCTGATGAAGGGAGCTTCATCAGAGAAAATAACTTTGCACCAGTCTTCTGCTGTCCAATCCTTGTAATTCCTGCAGAATTTCATTTTATACTTGATGTTTTTCTTTGAGAGAAGTGGCTTCTTTACTGCCCTTCTTGACACCAGACCTTTGTGCAAAGTCTTGGCCTCACTGTGCATGCAGATGCTCTCACACCAACCTGCTGCCATTCCTGAGCAAGCTCTGCAATGCTGGAGACACCATTCATCAGGAGGAGATGGTCATGGCGCTTGCTGGACACTCTGGGACGTCCTGAAGACTTCTTCTCTGCAGCTGAGCCTCTCTCTTTGTAGTTCTTGATGATCCGGTCAAAAGTGCTATACTCTTTGTAATAATTTCCTTGCATGTGAGGCAATTTTGATGCAAAGTGATGGTGGCTGCACGTGTTTCTTTGGATGTAACAATTGCTAACAAAAACAAAATGACTTCTTCCCTCCTTTTATAGCAATCAGTCTGCTCTTACAATCGAATTATTATGATAGTGATTAACCTGACTAGTACTCATTCACACTTTCACATGTGCTGCTGATCTGATTAGTCAATTAATGTTAGCTGGTCATTTTATGTCTTGATCAAAACACTGTGACTTTTTTGTTGTTGTTGTTGTGAAAAGTTATTTTTTTGGCCAATGAAGATTTAAGCAATAAAAAATGCATCTGATCTCACTACACAATAATCTAGAAACAATATGAAAACACCACATCAGCTTAAGCAGCAAACATCTGTCACTGCCAACACTTTCGGCCATGACTGTACATAATCCAGCATCCTCCACCAATCAGAGAAATGAAACAAGCAAATTAATAACCAAATGAGCTCTGTAGTCCCTGCCCACTCCCATTAATCACTGCAAATGATATTTTGCAGTCACTATATTTTGCAATAATCTTAAAACTTTTAAACGATTACCTTTTAAAACCCCTATGGGAAAACATGGTCATGCTTTAGTTTAGAGACAAATTTTCACTATTAACTAACTATTGACTAAAACTTTTGCCTCAATAAACTCCTGCTTATTAATAGTTAGTAAGGTGGTTGTAAAATTTAGGAATGGTGTAAGATTCAGAGATCTAAAATATAGTTATGCAGAAGGTGGCAATAATATGTGCTTTATAAGAAAAAAAAAAAAAAAAAGCAAATATGCAGACATGCTAATAAGCAACCAGGTAATAGTTAGAATTTGTTCCTGAAGTGCTACCAAAAATACTTTTCTGAACCAAACGCTACGGAAAACATGGGGAGGCACTTTTGCATGCTTTGCTTTTTGCATGCTAGCCTATAACATTTTATTTGGAAATGCATTTGTTTTATGAAAATGTTGTATTTAGAATGTCTCACTTCATCTGTAATACCCGTAGAAATATGCAGTAGTCACAGTAATACTGACTGATCTAACTATTAGAGATGTTCCGATACCCTTTTTCTCTTCCCGATACCGATTCCGATACCTGGGCTCAGGGTATCGGCCGATACCGAGTACTGATCCGATACCTGGGTGTGTATCTGTATATACAGCTGTATATACTACTAGCCCTGTGTAAATTGCTAGAATTCTTTTTATGGTGTGCTTCAGACAGATCCCTCAATAAAACATGAACAAATACATGGTGAACTACTGTATTTATTACAGTATTTTTATTATCTAACATGAATTTGACAGTATTATTTATTTTCATATGCAAAAAAGAACTTCAAATGCAGCCAAAAATCTAACACCGCAAACTAAAAAAGGTATTTAAGTTTTACAATATAACTGTATAAAAAAACTGCAACAAATAAATCTAGGAATATAAAAAAAGATCTATTAATCAGATAATCTCTTTACAACAAAACAAGTAAAAAACAAGCAACCATCTAGGCATAATTATTATTATTATAGAGACGTATTATTATTACTGTAGGCTACAACAGTAGCTTTATATATTGTCAATTTACTCATGTAAACCAAACATTTATTTTAATGGGCTGCCATGAAGATCTTTGAGTGTCTGTGTTTATGATATGACAGTATTCTCAAATGAAACGGTAAATTCTCATGAAGTGACGGTTTATGCGTTCGTGTCCTCATGACACACAGCAGAGACTACAAAACAGCGAGCTCTCGCGCATCTGTGCCAGTCACCCACAGAGATGTAGATTTTGCGGGAGTAATATTTAAATAGTATTTTGCAGTTTAATATTC
The DNA here is from genome assembly GCF_023724105.1 of Carassius gibelio. NCBI lineage: Eukaryota > Metazoa > Chordata > Actinopteri > Cypriniformes > Cyprinidae > Carassius > Carassius gibelio. Next base: position 18,883,386 of record NC_068397.1, read on the forward strand.
ACAGACACTAGTATATATTCGGCTACTGTCTGGAGCCCTGCGCTTTGACTTACACGGAAGCGACTGAACGCAGCTGCCGGTACTGAATATACTTGAGAGTCTGTAACTACCGGTACTACAGAGACATACTGCTAACCACTGATCTATAATATAGAAGCGGCTTCACTGTCTTTTGGCAGTTTAGAATGTGATGAGTGATCCAGTCATATATAGATCAGGGCTGCTAACGCGTTTTCATTTCTTCTTCGCTGCTCTAAACAGGGGTTGCTTGTGGCAACACAGCACAACTTCCTGTGTTTTCAATGCATTTTGAGCAGCGAAGAAGAACCGTGCAGCAGTTAGGCAAAGCTTGCGGTCATAACTAGGTATTTTTTAAGAAAATGGTATCGGATCGGTATATGGGTTCATGTACTCGCCGATGCCGATGCCAGAATTTGTTGTGGTATCGGAGATATTTCCGATACTAGTATCGGAATCGGAACAACTCTACTAACTATAGGCTCCACTTTTCCAGTCTAAATATGCTTCTGCATTTACTCTGAAGATCATGATATCATCGACCTCATAAATAAGCCCACTCAACCTCTCCTGTCCTCAGAGTCCCTCCAGAGATTGATGTGGAAACTCATCCTCCAACAATCCCTGTCCTTAAATGAACTGCTCTATAGGAGGGTTCAATCGCTTCAATGTCTCTGCAGTTTGCACGTTCAACACTTTCTTCAGTAGTAATGACTGTTGAGATGACTCATATTTTTCCTCTCCACTTACAGACGGGTCTGATAGTGGCGTGTTACCAGGGCTACGTGGATGTGGTCATTGCCCTCTCTCATTGTCCATATGTGGATGTGAACTGGCAGGATAATGAGGGAAATACGGCTCTCATGACTGCTGCACAAGCAGGTAAGAGAAAAAAATAAAGGCATAAACGTACAATCAGCAACTCCCAGTAGATCCCCTGGGCCTTCCTTTGGCTGTTCTATGTAACAAGAGCCAATATTTTATCCTTTATCATACTTAGGGTTAAAGTTGTGATGAATCAGAAGTAGCACCAAATCTTCTCTTCGGAATTGGGGCAAATAGCCAAGTGAAAAAGGTATTGTTTAAAAAGGACAAAAATTAGGATGAGATCTTGATTCAAATAGGAGGCATATATGAATGCAAGGTTGCAGTCATTTATAAGAATGGGACTAAATGATTGGAGAAGTCCAGAAGCGGAAGATCCAGTTATGGCATTTTGATGAAAAATAATGAGGTATAAAAAGAAAAGAAACATACATTATGCATAGATTAACCATTCTAAATGAATGGATGCACCCCCCCCCACACACTCAAAAAAAGAATGAAAGACACTAAAAAAGGTTCATGCAAATTCCCTAACAAGCCTTAGCATTGTGGCATTAACTGAGACCACGATTTGATTCTCAAGGAATGCTTGAACTCATAGGTCTCATTTAGCCTACAGTGTATTGGTCGTGATGCCCAATTCTGATTTTTTTTGCCTAATAGCTATGTTAGCTTTTTTTTTTTTTACCATTGGTTTACACATTCTTTCCATTGTGACCCATATCCGATTCATGTGTTTACACTAGCTATACCATCCGAAACATCGCCATGCTCAAAGAATAATATGACATCATTAAACCGCAGAGAAGTACCAAATTGTTGCAGTTTTAATGACGTACAGAATGCAATGCCTCAGAAAATCCAATCTGCTTGTTTACATGAGTCACATTGGAACATATCTGATTTATCTCTGATTTATTTCCACATATGTATGAGGCCTGAAACCAATCTCGAAATATCCAATTGCATGCATTTTTTTTCCTGTTTACATGGTCATAAAACACATCCGATCGGTGTCACATAACAGTATGAGCAAAAAATCGGAATTGGGTCACACTGACAGTATGAACATAGCCAAAATGTTGCTTTGTGTAAGTGTCTGCCAAATTGTAAATGTATTCTATGTCCTTTTGAATTATAGGTCACAGTACGATTACCAATTACCTGCTGAACTACTTTCCCGGGCTTGACACTGAGCGCAGGAATTGCCATGGCTTCACTGCGATGATGAAAGCAGCCATGCAGGGTCGAGCCGAATGCGTACGCTCTCTCATGATGACAGGTACAGTATCTATCATCAGCTGAAAAATTCATATGGGTTCCTAATTTAATTCATGCCTACGTAATAATCCATTTTGTTCCTTCATGTGGGCATTTCCCCTCATTGTCTGATGTTTTTCGTTATGCAGGAGGAGACATTGAAGCAAGGGACTTTGGCCGTAAGCTGACACCACAGGAATGGGCCCTGTTCACGGGCCGTTATGAGACCGCCAGATTGATGGCCCGACTGATGGAACAGCCATGTGCCGAACAGTTCTGTGACTCTTACCACATGGAGTGGCCTATGCTAAGCGAACTGGTAGCTCGTTCAAAGCAGCCCAAATCCTGCTGGAGAAAGTTCTCTGAGTGCGTCTGTAACTTGTTTTCCATCAACATGAAGACTAACCCTGTGGACGAAGGCGCCATGGACTACACGGTGCGCATGACTACAGCGCTGGCCAGTCCATTCATAGCCACTGCCTGCCACACTGTGTGTCCGGGCAGCCCTCCGTGTGTGGGAAAACGTCGCCCTGCTGTCCAGGACATCATCCGTAAACAGCGTTTGGCTGAGATGAAGAACCTGGGGCCCGAGCGCCTCAACAACTATAAGCGGCTCTTCCAGAACTCCAGGGTGCTGCTGGTGCCGAAGAAGCAGGAGCGGCGCGCCAGTCTGCAGCCGCAGTTACTCCAAACTGTCGCGATGGCCTCCACCATGGCCCTGCGGAGAAGCAGCCTCCTGCCACTTCATATGATGCGCAGGAGCAGCGTGCGTCCTGGGATGGTGGTTCCTAAAGTCATGCTGTGCAAAGCACCTCCTTCCACATACACCCCGGAGCCGCCACCGTCCAGAATTTCAAAAGACTTATCGCACCTACAGATCCCTAAATGGAAGTACAAATCTCTGAAGGAGGAGAAGAAAGCTGAACGCTTGGATAGGTTAAGACTGCCAGTTGGGAGGAAAAAGTGATGTGGCTTTGATGCCAAAGTGTTTTTAAGGATTTTTTTCTACTGTGAAGGCTTATTGTTAGTGTGAGAGTCATACACTACCCTTTTAGACTGGTATGGACTATAAAATTTGGATTTTTACAATATTTGCTCTTATTGATACATTTAAGGCATAATGATTCTAATTCATAGTAACGGATAACAAATTTAATAGCTTTTCTGGTTCATTATCTTGAGGCAATTCATACTTGAAAGTTTAAGAATACTAATTTCTGTTTTTCATATTGCTCTCAAGACTGAATTTTAGAAAGGGAGTGTTATATAAAAAAGCTGCTAAAACATTAAACAGCATTGAAGGAATAGCCTACTATATCTGGTCTCGACATGTTCTCTTCTATTACCTCTATTTATCTCTTTGAAAGTTATTAATACAGTATTGAGTCTGCATTACAAAACATCAATTGTTTTGTTGACTTTCTAAGATATTCACACAGAAACTATTTCCTGTAAACGGATCAGTCATATGTAAAGAACTAAAATAAGAATTTGAAGAAACACTATTAGCGAAAAACAGTTATGAATGCGATAATAAAGTAAAAACAATGTAACAAAAATTACCTGTTTGTGTATCAGAAAACTGTTCTGTACAGCTTTAGTAACTGGAATCCATTTGTTTCGTGTCTTAAACAAATGTGGCGCGCATGCGCAAACGGCGCTCTGATCGGCCCAGTTTACTCGTGTCAAAGTGGGTGATGAATAAATAAGGTGTACTAATGAAACGATTCAAATGTTTTGCTAAAAAAGCTAACTCTACAAAGTCTGAGATACATTGTAGTCTAATATAGGTGAAGATTTGAAACACACTGCTCGTTGGGTAAATTAGACAAATACCAATCATAAAGATGTCAAATGATAGTACTGAAATCCAAAATAAAGCAATTTATTACAAGCAGTGCACCTGAACTAGCAATGCAGAGTGAAATGGGTAGTAAACTTCCAGTAGGGGTCAGTATACATCTATTCACTCCACTTGCGATAGGATTCATGTTCTCAAAACACACAATCCAGACATGTGGCCATTTCCGTTCTCAAAATGCATTTTTCAGTATCCGTATCTAATGACACGCTTACATTAGCAATAAAAATTCACATTCAACATTCACATCACACCATCACCACATTTCTATGCATCAAGCTGAATCTTTAGGGATTAATACTCTTGCATTAGCACTGATGAGATTGAATTTAATGGATGTGAAGGGCCTAGTGTTTCAGAGCTGCAGGCATGGCTTGTCGTTTAGCGCCTGCCACACTTTTTTACACTGCAGACTGGTTCTCAGGACAAAGTGAGAAGCACATAGCCTGTCAATGTCAAAATATCTCTCTGTGGGGGAAATGTAATGAAACAGTCGTGATGAAATCCTAACAGGAGCTCGCAGCTTGCCTGCCTGGCCTCTGATAGCTATCTAGGAATTCAATCAAAAAAATACAATGAATTGAAAACTCACATCAGTAGAACATAACAAAAAACCTGTTAGCGTGTTAGTGCTGATGTCAGGAACACAATAAATGCAGCTGAGTAAATAGATACAAGATACATCAGTGCTGTTCAAGTGTTAACATCTTTTTTATATATATATGGGCATATAATGTGAATATATATATTTGTAACCAAATCTGGCATTGAAATGTGTACCAGTCTCAAAGAAAACCCCCCAAAAAGGAAGAAATGACTCAGACACAGGACAAAATAAATCACAAAATGGCGATTCTCCATTACTTTATATAGCAGTTGCAACCTGGCTTTAAAAAGGTTCACAATTCTCTCAAACACTTTGTCTAGCAACAGAAAAAAAAAACGTTTTACTTACATCTTCAATACAGGTTGTCTGATATGTCTACTTTTTCACAGATATTTTGCTTGTTCTCAGACGTTTACTATCGACGGTGCTGAAGATATGTGAGTTTGGGGATCATCCTGAATCCTTGCATCTGACAATTACCTCTAAGTGTAAAATGACATGAAGGGAAGACCAGGGCCTGCTTCATACCTTCCTGAAATCTGATAGACTTGATGCTTAAGGTTTGAAAATTACAAAAGTGATAGGGTATTGTCATTCTTTGTTCTTCGTTCAATCAATAGAGGAATGTTCACCCATCTTGTCCTGCAATAAGATGACCTGAGATAAGGTATAGGCAATTTAAAAAAGAAAAGAAAAATGAAAATCAAGGGGTGCATCTATACGCACAGCTCTCCTTCTAGAGGATAGGTTGTGTAGGAATCAAAACTATTCACTTTAGTGGCATCCATTTAATTAAGGACATGAAATGCATTCAAAACAGATTAAGAAAGGTAGCAATATAGGCCAAAAGGTTTTTGAGCATCGTTTTAGCACCTTTTCAAGTCAATATTAGAAGCTTTATCACACCACTGAGCCCTGGTCTCGCCTGTTTTACACAGCAAACAACATGACAATAGGAGGTCAACATCTGGATTAGAAATTAAGGTAACAAAACCCTATGCTTTTTTTTTTGACTAGCATTTTTTTTCTTGCAATGTTTCTGCGTTAGGTGACATCCACATCTGCACATAAAAAGTATATATATTTTGTATTTATATAATATATATCCATACTCTATTGACAGATCTGTCTACGATGAGCTTAAGAACCACTGATCTTCTGGAAGAAAAAAGCTGATTTTGCAAATGTCTATTTTACAACACAGCATCAAATAATTGTCCATCTTTGGAGGGGAAATAGCTGTCAAAGACTGTGTCCCTCCTTTTCTCATTAAAGTGTGAATGCTGCTGAAACACAATGTGTAAAAAAAAAAGAAAAAAGCATTTACAAATGGGCATTGACAGAACCAGTGACTTGTCGTTAAAAGTAATTTCAAAAGCAGCTCTACAGCACCCCTTGGGTCAGGGATTATCACATTTGGCACATAACTAAGCACAAATCACTCAATGGCTTGTGGAATGACCAGTCTTCATATTAGTTCAGTTGGGGGGAAAAAATAGAAAAGAACACCTGACAAATAGGCCTGAAAATGTTCTGTATTGGTGGTAAACTCTGTCCAGGCAGTGATGCTCTGTCGTCAGTTAAAAGTAGTTTCCTCACATAGAAAAAATGGGGAGAAAACACAGAGCAAACAACACTTCTGAATATGCTTTCTGTTGCATTTCTTACCCATTGAACAGGATGCTGGAGTTCAGTGAGTGTATTTTCCACTCTTTTCAAATACAGGAAAATAAAATGATATATTGAGCCACATGGGAGGACACAGTAGTCTCTGCGTAATATACACAATGCACCTTGTATCTACATCTGTAATATACAACAAGTACTTTACTCCAGACTTAAGAATTTAAAAAGGAGGTACAAAAACCAGCAAATAATAAAAAGAAATCAAAAAAGCTAGAAAGGCTAAGAGTGTAACGGAACACTCCATAAAAAGCATGGTTTAACATAAAAAAATGTCAAAAAAGTGTGAAAACTACTTTCTTAGCTTGTGTCAAATGCGTTTTCTTGTGCTTCACGTAAATGTCCCATCTCCGTGCAACATATCTTCCGCTTTCTCATTTACATGTCGATTCCCTCCACTGCTTTGCAAAACACCAAAGTTCAAGTGGTCCTTTCTTTAAAATGCATGAGCTTCCTTCCTAAATCTTCTCTCTTCAAGCACTTTCCTAACCTCACTCATTGGCCGAGTGGCAGCCCACTGTGGTGCGAGCAGTGAATCGAACTGAAGGTTTACGTGTGTGAGATGTCTACTAGTGTTCATGCACATGCTGGGCTGGTCTCTGTGTAATGGTGTCCGTAGGCCAGCCTCCAGCCTGTCTCTGTGCCTCTACACCCAGGAGTCCGGCGAGGCAGGGTAGTGGCTCGTCTCATAGTTGAGTTCACTGTACGGGCGGGATGCCGAATAAAAGTCCACGTAATTCCCTGTGGACTTCAGTCCCAGGTGCATGGTGCCGTCAGCGGCGGGTGGGGGGCATTTATGCGCTTGGTCCTCGTAGTACGGCTCCTCGAAGTTGGCTCCTGGAGGAGTCTGGAAGGGAGGGTAGGCCTCTGGAGGGTTGCCTTGAGCCGAGACCTGACGGAAACAAAGAAAGCGTGCTTTTGGAAGTGACATAAATGTGTTATGTGGTAGTTCAGAAACTATAGGAATCTAATTTACAATTCCAATGCAAGCGCTTTTCATGTAATAAAATTAAAAGGCAATGGATGTATGTTACATAAAAGGTACTTCATCTAAACCAGTGTTTTCCAACATTTTTCACTTTGGTACCAAAAAAATTAAAAATCGCAAGTACTTCACCCACACCAAGCCAGAAATGTGTTCATTTGAACTAATACCATACTGGATTATTTTATACTATGATTAATTGAATTCACTATTTTAATATACCATCTACTTGGTTTAAAAATTATACTTAATAAATAGCAAATATATTCTTCTACAAGCTTCATCCAGAAAGGAGCTGAGATTAATTGGCGTAATTGTCATTTTGTATTTGTTTATCTCTTGATAACCTTGCCTTTTAAACTAAAAAGCAAAAAACAAAGCTTTCTTTGTATTCTTTATAACGACTGACAATCAAAATACAATAAGTTATAGAAATATAAATAATATTAAACAAAAACGTTAAAAATAAAAAGTTAAAAAGATAAAAAATATAATAATAATATACATATATATTTTATTTCAGTATTATTATATAAATATTATAATAATTATATCAGTTGCCTTAAAAAATAAAACATTTAATAAATGTAAAAAAATGTCCCCCTTTATTGACACATGAAAATGTCAAGATAAGATACACGTTAGAATTCTGTGTGATGTCGTGAGCTCACCTGGTTGTGTTTGATGTCATCACCAGGAGACATGTAAGCACCTCTGAACAGTGTAGATGTTCCACTGGAGATTTGAGCTGCAGAGACAGTGAATTATAAAGAGTCTCAGAGGACTGGCAGGTGCTTTGACGTTTTCTATTGCTACAGAAAACGTTGACATGAAACAGGTGTGCAGGTAAATGAATTACAGTTCGTGACTTTTGTTGAGACGCAAAGCTGAGATATCAGATACTTTTCCGTGGAATAACTGTTACACTGTTACTTTCACTAATCACAGCTCTCTCGTGTAATTGGCTGGTTTGTCTGTCAGTCATATATGGAAGCTTTAACCTCACCTGCCATGGCGTCTTTTCTGGAGGTGTGCTCGCCCTTGTTTCCATGGTAACCAGAATTGGTTCCAGTTGACTCATACTCCGTCTTCCTCTCCTTCAAGCTCATCATTTCTCGAGGGGAGGTGGGGGCACTTGCTAAAAAACACAGCAAGTCAAACAATAATGAGTGAGAGGGGAAAACAGCCTGTTTGTTTAGGCCAAAGTATCACATTTGAAAGCACAATAAGATCTCATTCCATCAAGGGATCTTTTATTTTACATAAAAAACTCATTTACTGTAATGAAGCAATTCTCTTGTTGCCTTTTGAGACAAACAAGCATCATTGCTCTCCTCCTAATTGCGAAACGGAATTGGTCAGGTAATTGATTGGTTTTGTCTGGGCCTCTTACTTGTTCCTTCAGCAATAATTTATTTCACCTTTCTTGTCAGCTTTGTGTTTTCTTGGCAAAGCTTTGGTTAGTTTAAATAAAGCTGTCTGTCAGAAAGTGAGATCCAAGTATTTCTACAAGGTGACACCTTTATAAAGTATTAACCAAATATTATATTAACAGATTACTGCATAGTCCATGCACAATTTAATTTAAAAACATTAAAGTTTAACAAAATTATATTAGATTTTATATCATAAATATATAAATTCGTTGGAGAGGAAATTTGACAACAAAATATAACATAACTGTTGTAATTTTAGTAAAACTACAATAATGTATTACCCATAAATACTGAAATGGATTTGAATTATCTCACACTCTGTTCAGATTATCATAATTAAAACAAATATTAGTATTATTTAGTATTATTTTATAATTTTTTTTTGTATTTTATGATTAATTTTCATATAGTTTCGAATAAGGGCAAGAGTAAAACAATAACATTTGTATGTAGAAGGCTACTGAAAAGTATCAAAATATAATAATAATAAAGTTGACAGAGTTTTAATGTGACCGTCATATAACGAAAAGCAAAATGAAATCTGTTCATGAAACCCCTGGGACATAAACGTGAAGTTTACAGAGTTGATGAAACACAATAATGTCCTCAGTAATACAAGAAAAGATTATTTTACAACAAAGTACTTCATTATACCAGAAAGAGATACTTAACTCGTCATCATTTCATTATTTTGATGTTAATGAATCAGCTCTTAATGAAAGATATTGTGTTTTTACTATTTTTAAGCCTGACTTTGTTGGCTGGTGTACGGTCTATGCTAGATGGCCATCTTAATTGCAAATGTAGAAATTTGTATTTCCCCGAGAAAATTGCAAATTGCACAATTTAAAAGGTGTGAGATTCTCATTTGGGATAGTTCCCCGCCACCTTCTCCCGAGCAGCAGGTAGATTAAATATGCCATCTCTTTGTTTGTCCCATGATAGGTGAGGACATTATGAGCATTTAATATTCAGGTTGCCTCTAGACTACATTCGAAGAAACATAATGAGAATTCTGAATAAAGATTTACTACAGACTGGAGATGATGTGGCACTATTAATGAAGGCATAAGATGAGTTCAAAAGCACAACTGACTAAAATAAACTTTGATATCTGAAACACAACTAGACAACAGACAGTGCCTGCAAAACAAAGCGTGTTAATTAAGCAGAACAGACTCTTCTGTAGCGCTGTGTAATTAGGATAGGCATTGCGCCCTGACTGACAGTACTGTACTGTATTCTCCGACCCGCCGTCAGTTTGAAATTGACAAATATCAGGATGTTGACAGCTTTCTTCCCTCTATGATCACATAACAGCATAAGCCACACTCTTCTTATCTCCATTAATGTACTATTTTGGGATTAGTCATTATGAATGACAAATTCTCCCAAAACTGACTAGTTGATAAATGAGGTCAGCTTGTTTTAGATGCTTTAATTATTGCACTCTCTGACAAAAGTCTGACTACTTGATTTTGAAAACAAGTACTTTTCAAGTACTTTTTTTATTCTTCCAATCTACTGCTGACAATGAGATAAAGATGTGGATGGTAGAGTGCAAATATGATATCAGTGATATCGCTTGTTGTCAATACAGACTCTCACCTGATCGATTATTGGGTGAGGTCCGCACAGGAGAGATAGATGGAGTGCGAGAGGAGGAATACGGTCGTTGTCTGTCTCTCTCAATTGTAGATGAAGAGCCAATGAAGTGATACTGAGAATAGCCGTCCTGCCATAAAAATAAGAGGAGCATGATCATCTGTTCATCCTGAATCTCCACTCATTAAAACCTTTTGGTAATAAAACAAAACAGATTTTCATGCATTTGAAACTGAATTCCTTTTTAAAAACTTGGATCAGATAAACCAAAGGGTCAGGATGGCCACTTAGCACCCGCTGGTAGATACTGTAGCTGCACCACTTGGCAGCAAAAAGCCTCTAACTGCATTGATGCCCATTTCAAAGTATATAGCAGCAAATGTAATAGATGCGAGAACAGCAAGGTCTTCTGAATGTATTACCTTTTTATAGAGGCTTCGCAAATCTCTGTACTGCCACATGCTGTTGAGGACTTGAGACGCCGCCTTCACCACCTTCGGTGTGTGTCTGTAGGGAAACATAAAAGAGGAAATGAATACAACTCATAGCTCTATCTGCAATTATGTAAGCAGTTTGAGTGAATTTTCAGTTTCTAATCCATTTCTGGGCTGTTAATATAATGGATCGCTTCATATTTTTTGCAAAGAGTGCAAACTAAATAAAACCCTGTGGTACAATACTGAAACTTTATAGAAAGTACTTTCTCAGCTATATAAACAACGTGTTGGGAGATGTGGAATAAAAATTAATTTTAGTTCAGCTCAATTTGTTCACAGATTTCTCTAATGGTGATAAATTCTAACAGAAGATAAGCTCTAACGGGAACCATAAATATCATAACATCTACAGTAAATGCTGTGGCAATGAGTTTTCTACTACTCTAGCATTCAAAAGTTCCATAATGTCTTTTAAGCTTCACCATGGCTGCATTTATTTGATTAAAAAAAACAGTACACTATAATATTGTGAAGTATTACTATCATTTTAAATAGCTGTTTTCTATTTTCATATATTGTCATTTATTCCTGTGGTGGCAAAGCGGAATCTTATGCGTCACATGATCTCTCAGAAATCATTCTAATATTTCTGGGAAAACCATATTACATGTTTTCAGTTAACAAGTCAATTAGTTCATAATAAAAGTTCAGTTAATAATTTCAGCATTAATTTTCTTTAAAAAAAATATCTTGCAACTTACTACCTGAACAGCAAGCAGTGTGTCAACCAAAAAATAACCATTATCAAACGAGTTTTTAATACAGTACAGGAGAGGTAATGTATGGAAGATCCAGCATGTCCTCTTCCTTTACAAACTACTTTCCTTTCCATTTAAATATGCCTAATTCTACGGGACATAACAGAGTTAAAATGGGGTTTTGTCTACACACTCTAATCGGTTGTGATCATGTTACAGAATAATAAGATACTAACTTGTCTCCCTTGCTGCGGGCAATGCCGATGAGTTTTTCAATGCCGCCGGCGTCACGAAGAGCCTTGGTGTTCTCCATGTTCTTGGTGATGACTTCATGCAGAGCGCAGCAGATCGCCGTGATGGTGTCATCGGACATACTCTTGCTGGTACCCCCTGTGCCAGTACTGTTGTTATTGTTGCCCCCCGGTAGACGGTGGACCAGATCCCTCATGGCATACTTGCCTATGGGTTGCATGAATGAGATGAATGAAAAAGAAAAGTCAGAGAGGAGGAGTGACAAGCTTTTCAGAGATTTGGATTCGGATTGTACCGTCGGCATGCAGAGCTCTTTAAAGGCACTGAACCTCAAGGCCGCGACTGAAAATGCCAAAGCGTCCGATACACCCACATCACTACCCAGCAGCTCTATTACACTTAACGTGACCGCAAAAGAGCCATTCCCACCAGGGAGCTAATTCTATCTGCAACGATCCGTGCTACAAAACCGGTATGCATTGAAGTTACATGAAAGAAAGGTTCCCATGAGCACTTGAAGCCTTGCCCGATTCATCGCTGATTTCCTTAAATAATAAAGGACATTTGAACAGCTCTATCTGAAATGAGCCTGCAGCATCAGTATTCCAATGGTGCTGCTGTCTCGAAATTCGTAGAGTTTTATGCCGTTCCTTTTGCCCTATATTCCAAAAGAAATTCACACGCCTTCGAACTCACACAGGGCCAAGACCAGACTGAAAGAGTGCGAGCGGTTGCCAGGGAGACAAGGGGGCCCATCAGAATACACAAACTATTAAAGAGATCAATAGTCTGTTAGAGTCGTGAGCAGCCTTTCAAACAATGGCACCTCGCCTCACTGCAATACCTGACTCGAAATGCTACACAGATGCCATCGCTGATACACACATCACAAATACACACACTCACACACAAAAGGAAACAGATTTTGAAAGGCCTCCGGTTTACAAGTAATTTAAAGGTACACGTACCTCTGCGGCATTCGGCTCTGGTGGAGTCAAAGAGAAAATGTTAGCTTGAGGCAAACACACTTCTGTGTCCCAAACCTACCTATGAGCTCCTTGTTTCTGACATCAAGGGCCATGTTTCGGAGGGCAGTGGCCACGGCGCAAACCACCCGGTCATTGTCTATTCTCAGCAACTCCACCAGAATGGGCAGTCCTTTCTCTTTCCGAACTGCCGCACGGATGTACACCGACCACTACACGCACATGAAACAGACAAAAGGGTGCCGCAAAATAATCATCATCACATCAGCTGAACAGAAACAGGGGCACTGGAATGAGGTTTTGGTGTCAACATTGCATGAAATGTGAATTTAGTTCATTGCACTGTTGTTTGTTTCATTCCTCTGAGGAGAAAATGACAACAGAAGATTTTTTTGAAGTGCAAAATTGCTAAATTAGACAGAATATCCCAGTCACTGTTTACACTTTCAAGACTTTGAGTGAGAATTCAGCTCTCTACATTGTATGCATTTGAAGATGCGAGCTTGAAGCCATCAGCTATCTTACACTGGTTGTGTTCACTTGAAAGAGACTGTGTTCTCAATATAAAGTTCACTATGTTCTCCAAGTTTGTGTTAAGACATGTGTTTGCTGTTTGTAGAACTCCATGACCTTGGCAGCAAAACTGAGGTATGAATGTGTTTTAGTGTCAGTCATAATGGTGATGGGTGCCAGAGCCAGATTGTTTGGTTCGTGGCTCTTTGGATGCAGGGTTACTCACAGGTTTTAAGTTGGGGCCTACCTTCCAGCTACCCGCTGCCAGGTTCTGTAGAGCCCCAGCTGCTCCCTCCAGTGTGTCCGGGTTCGAGCACTCAGACAGTAGAGTGAGGTATGGTTTTACTATGGACGGGTGCCACAGCATCTGCAGTCCCTTCGGAGGGTCACTAGAGTCTGGGAAAGGCCCGACACCATCCCACTGAAAGCAGAGAAAGATTGAGTGTTATTACAGTGTTACTATCAAGAAAAAGAGTCATATATGGATACATTCCACAAGGTTACAAAACAGGGGCTGAAACAAAACAGAATAGACAAAAAAAGGAGGTGCTCGACCTTTATTAAATATAGATCATCAGCCTTGATTTAGTAAATTTTTTATTAATTTTCTTTGTGGCTTTGAAACCTTGTTAGCAATATATGTGATCCTTAACCCTGATTTCTGTGATTTCTTTCTAGCAATAAAACAATACGTAAAAACAATATCCAAAGTAGCATGGACATAATATATAAAAGGGAAATAATCACCAAAAATAGGAAACAGTGTTTCTAGAAGTTTACAGCAGCCATTACTTCAGTCCTCAGTGTCACATGATCCTTCAGAAGTCATTCTAATATCTGCTGATTTGGTGCTCAAAAACATTTAATTTTTACAGTTGAAATAAGTTGTTTTGCCTAAAATGACTGATGAATAGTTCAAAAGAACAGCAGTTATTTAAAATAGAAATCTGTCACTTTTGATCAATTTAATGCATCTTTGCCAAATATATTTCTTTTGGGAAATTAAAAGGTTTTTGTTCATGGTTTTTACAACAATGAACTAAATTTCAGCAAAAATGATAACACTGTTGTTTAATTTTTAATACAGACACTGTCTGTGGCTTAAATTACTAGATACGGTGGAGATGGGACAGGCCAAAAATCATAATTTAACAAGGACGGAGGGGGTTTTACAACAAAAAACATGGGATTTGTGCCAAAGTGTAATGGGACACCAAATTGTACCCTATTCATGGAAAGTGCCAGATGCTATTTTATTTTTGGCCATTTTTTAAATAAGCACAGTACAGAGCCATCAGGAAATGATGTGAGAAGAGGGGGAAACAGGACTAAGCGATGTCATGAGCCAGACTAGAACTCATATTGCCTGCTAGAGCACAACAACCCAATGTGGCTCTTGCACTGATTATCATACCACAGTACGGAATGATTATTCATATACAGTAGTATTTACATGGCACTCCAAGATAATATGAAGAATCCCATAGTATTTATTGGAAATAACATGGTACTTTTTTGCTGCGTATTGAAATATTTGAAGATAAAGCTCCCTGGTTGTTTAGGATACAGGATAATTAAATAGACAGGGTAAACTCAACCGTCGCACAACCAGATGTGCATTTGCATCGTTGTTAAAGGAACAGATGACTCACAGACAATTTAGTTATTTAAAAGCCACAATGCAAAGTAATGCCACCTTTTACCTCGCTATTCATGCCATGCAAATGCTAAACAAACACTCCCGATGCCCTTATCTTCATCTGTTTTCAGAAACTAAATGAAATCAGCCTGGAAAATACGTAATTATTCACTGGAGGAGGACGAGTGTCGACGCAGGCGACCCGCACCCGAATGCTGCTAAGTGATGCTAATTGCCAGCAGCTGCAGGGATAAAAACCCCCAGCCCACCTGATCGTGGCTCTTCTTTTTCTTTTTCTTCTTGCCCCAGCAGCCGGAGCTCTCCGCATCCTTCCCGCTGGCATCGGTGCACAGAACCCCGTCCAGCTCCTCCGAACCCATCTGCTGCCCCTGAGACGTCTCTGCCGCCAACCTGTAGGACAGGTTCCGCAGGATGCACACGCAGTTCTCGATGGTCTAGAAGGGGGCGCGTTTGATGCGCAAAGATTGGAGGGAAAACAAGTTGTCAGATTACAAAATTTGCAAAACATGGAAACACACCGTAACACACCTCCAGTTTGGCTTTATTTGACACAGCAAATATCGAAATGTCTTTTTGTATTTGCGAGACAATCTGTCCTCTTTGGGAAGGCTATGCATTATTGTGCCCTGAACTCTTAATAGTCTCTTGTTAGATTAGTCCTCTGGACGGACTCCAGTGGAGAGCTGGAGAACTAATCCTATTGTGATGAGCAGTGAGGCAGGAAAAACAAAGAGGACGACTTTGATCTTGTAAATGCTTTCAGAGGGATTAAAGTGTGACGCTCTTTTTTTCCCCCTCATTCAAACTTGTTCTCACAAAGTATTATGCCAGTAACAGAGACCTCTAGAAAATCAAAAATTCAATATAGAGAGGTGTGTCACTCCATGACTTTATCTGCATAATTACCATAAAGCTTGCTTAAAAGCGACTGCAGTTATTGTTGTTTTTTGCAACATTGTTGGTGGTAAAGCAATTAGAGGAGTCAAAAAAAACAAAACAAAAAAAACCTTAACTGTCTGTCTAATAAAACGTCTATGTCCCTGCTTGAAAGATTAAATACTGGACCAGCTTAGAAGCATCCAAGATAGTTTTATCTAGATTTAGATCAGAAATGCTTGGGATTTCTTCAGTTGAGCACAAATGAACATAATTTGAAGAATGCTGGTAACCACACGGTTGACTATAGAAGTCAATGCCTCCAACATTGTAATAATAAAATATTATTTTATTTTGTGTTCAGCTGAAAACAGCTATTTCTGCATCTAATCCTGCTTCACCAGAGAAGCTCAAATCAGCTCGAAATTCCCACTGATCAATGTGTACTGTTTAGAAATCAACTGTAGTTTGTTTTAATTTATTAAGTTCAAATCATTTTGGTTTAATAATATAGAACTGTTGTAATGAAACTGACGCACCGGCGATGGAGTAACAATTTCTTGCTGTTATTTAATTGGTTTGATATTGAATTAATGTCAGATTATTGCTGTAAATAACAAACAGCATCTGAAGGCTAGTTCACTACCTTTGCACCCCATTGTTTCACTTCATTCGATCACAACTTCCCTCTTATGTCATGCTCCTCCGGAGTACCTGAGCACATTCTCATGTGCACTCTTCAAAAACAATACATTCTTTCTCAAACTAAAAGATGTACTACCTGTTAGCTTGCTTAGTTCTCTCAAGAGCATGATGAATTTAAGCCATAAAAACAAGAAACTCTGCTTCTAACCGCAGACAGTTTCAGCCACACAACTACAGTGTATAACATAGAGTGCAAATGTTTATTGGAACTATGGTTTTGGGAAACACTGAATCACTGAACTATGTTGGCAAGTTGTGTCCATAGTTGGCTAACAATGCACACAAGATCATAAGTGATTTTTAGTGCTATGTGCAGTATTCATCCGACTGTGAGCGAACGGACTGTGGGTGGGTGGTTAGTGGGCGTGCGGTCTGAGACTAATCTGGTCTAGACTGGGTTTTTTTGCCCATTTTGCATTGTGTGTTCACTCTCATCTAACATTTAGCAGTGGAGAAGTGCTCCAAATGGTTGGGGAGTAAAACCTGCACAACTAAACCTGCTAGAAATCTCCCAAGTGCTCTGCTGAATGCATATACTTTGGTACAAAAGGCAGGGGAGGGAAATGTCAAACCTTGCTGTCGATCTCACTGGTGCCCAGGGCTGTCTGGATGACGTAGAGCAGCGCATCAGTCAGTCCCTCACACTCTCTCATCCTGCGGCGGGCCTCTTCTCCGGCTGAGCTCACATTCCTGTCGAAAACACATTCATACACAATGTCACGCATGTTTTATTATTGACTCGATTGATTACGTTTTGGCAGTTCTGAGCTTCTAAATCAATACTTTTCAAACACAGCAATGTTTGGACAGCAGATTTTTATACTTTTTTAAAAAGTTTTTAAGGTAGAAAAATTCCAAGCATCAGCTTTATGAATCACCAGCACCATGCCGCAAAGCAACAAGCTTAGCATCCCAAGAGCTGGAGCCTCGGGAGACCTGAATCGGGAAGTCTGATCTGAGCAGGGCCTTATTCGAAGGTGCCTGTGAGAAATCAAAGACCGCATCCTGTCGTCTCTCTCTCTCGCACTCTCCAAGAAGCTTCTAAGAGACCTGTGTGTCTCAGGCAGCTGCAGGTGGTGTGGCAACTGTGTCCAACCATTAAATATTCAATCAGACTTCTAGTTCCTCAGCCATCCATGAAGAGGATTAATTATCACGCTGGGCGTAGGGAGCTTAGTCCAGCCATCCAAGAGTGACTCAGCACTTTCTACAATCCTGCTGCTTCAAACCTGAAAGCTGATGCGCAGGAGGAGAGAGGATGGTATATGCATGTAGTATGTGCTATAAATGTAAAGTTCTGTTAATATCAAAATGAGTTTTGCAGCAAAAAGTTCCTGAGCTCTGAAGTACCTGCAGATTTTTTGATGTTTTGATTGAGCTTGTAATAGCTCCAAAATGCACTTTTCCATCTAGTCAGCAAAAACTAGAAACTGGAAAATATGATTTCAAAATTAACAATATCAAAGCATTACAATGAAAAGCCTGAACATGTGCAAATAATGTGATCATCACTTTTGCATGATGCATCAACATTCGTCACAGAAATAAAAATTACAAAGCCACAAGATACAGCAGTCAAATGTATTAGAGAGGTGTTTTAAACAGCACATAGTGCTTCCAAAGGTTCTCCCTTGCCTGTGTCCTGCCAAATCCAACCTCATTCAAACCATTGGACTCTAAAGTATCGCCATTTTAATGCCTCATCAAAAAGTTGGTCAAGTTATGGCCATATTTTGTTTTGGTTAATCAAAAGTTTATTTTGCTGTGTAGAATATGTGCAAGTTAACCATTTAACATTAAGATAAAATAATCGAGCCATACTCTTAGATTTGAAATGTTTAGATCTGCGATACATAAATGTTATTATACAACATTTTTATATTTTTGACAAATTTTAGGACAAAATTTTAATAAAAATATTGAAATGTATAAAAAATACTATAATAATATTATCATTCTTTTCCCCCCTGAATTACATCTTCCACTATTTTGTAGAGTACCCAAGAACGTATGGGACATAACGTTAACATTATATATATATCATTCCGTTTCTGTAAAGCATGCACATTTTGATATATAATTTATTCATGGGATGGGAAAGATGCTTTTTCAGTAGCCATTTACTCCAGTCTTCAGTATCACATGATCCTTCAGAAAGCATTCTAAAGTCGATTTGATGCTCAAGAAACATTTCTAATTATTATTGATGTTCAAAACAATTGTGCTGATTTACTATTTTTGCAAAAAACATGATTGTTTTCATTTAAGATTCTTTGATTAATATTAATTTCAAAAGAACAGCATTTATTTAAAATAGAATTTTTTTGTAGCAATATAAATGTCTTTACTGTCACTTTCAGTGAAGACATCAGTTTAATGCATCCTTGCCTTCGTATTAATTTCTTTGATATATGATAATGAATGGAGTAGCTAAAGGAACAGGCAACATAATTGCTTTGGAGTCCAAAGGAGATTTTTGCAAGAGGAAGGCTTTGGCATGCCACCAGATCCACAATCACAGTGTCTAACACTATTCCAGAGCTACAGAATTCTATTGTTGAATCCCACCAATACTGGGCAGAATATAATCCTACTAAAGTGGCAGAATGAGCTCTATCACAAAATGGTTTTATGCACGAATTCTTATACTGGCCAGATTTATCTACTGCAATTGAATCTATTTATTCAAATCAATTAACTTAAGTTATCAGTGAAGGGCTCCTGGAAAAGCCTCCGAGACCCCAATATACGCTGACATTTCTGAAGGCAAACAAATTCATCATATCATTTCGCTTTGAAAGACAGAAACGCTCAGGCATTAACATAATATTTGCATAATTCTTACTTGAATAATCACCTAATAAAACAATGATTGCTTCTAGGTGAAAATTAAGCCTCTTAAGAGCAACAACAGGCCCTTCAAAGTGATGCTTTGCCTGTACATAAATATGAATGAACAATGAAAGGCAATAGATGTTGAATTAAAACTTTGATTGACATTAATTAGGAACTGTACCTGAGGCACCCGGTAGCATTGCGGAGCACCTGTGAGGAATGCAGGTGCAGCTTGCGGTCGTCCTGTAGGGGCAAGGTGTCCCAGCCCGAGTGAGGAATAATGACTGTGTTGGTCAGCACTGCCAGAGCGTCCTGAATTATGGGCATCTTCAGAGCATCGCACGAGGACAAGTTCCACAGCACACCTGTACACAAGAACATCAGCTATGAACCTAAAAATGTCTGATCCAGTGGAGAATACACACCCTGTATTTATAGACTACAATTTCTCTTCTTAACCTTGAGTTTTTGTTGTGCAGAAAAAGATATCATTAAAAACACTGATTACGGCAGGCTGCAAACATTCTTTTGAATATTGCATGAGGTCTTGGTCAAGAGCCCTCAAATGAAACACTTTCAAAAGTTTCACTAGTGTGTCCTCATCAGCTCTTAGTATGAACATTTGAGGGTGTGATCCAAGCCACATCGCAATCAAGAATGAACTGTGAGCTGCTAGAAAGTAGCATGCAGCTGAACTGTAGCTCATTTAGCATATTATTAAAAGTAGTACGTTATAAATATTTCATATCTTTCATGAGACCCCTACAGCTCTGATGCAGTGAACAAGGGAGCGTTTTTGCATGTTCCTCCTCCCTGCTGCTAGCAGAGTATAAAGCTCAAGCTAATTGCATGTTATCTTGTTTGTTAAATATCACAGACTTACAGTCCTAAACAGTATGATGCATCCCATATTATAAAGTAGTATGATTACAGCAGTATGTCAAAAGTAGAATATATATATATATATATATATATATATATATATACATATATATATATATATATATATATATATATATATATATATATATATATATATATATTTTTTTTTTTTATATATAAATTATTTTTTCATTCATCAATAATCGATTACATGTACCCCTCCCCCCATATACAAATATAGACTTTTGTAATGTATATTTGAAATGTACTTTACACAATTATAAATATGTAAAAACATTTTAAATAATTGCTGCTCTTTTGAACTTCTTCTAAAGAAAATACACACAACATATCATCCACAAAAATATTAAAGCAGAACAGCTGTTTTCAATATTTATTATAATAAGAAATGCTTCTTGGGCACCAGATCAGCATATTAAAATGATTTCTAGAATGATTATGTGATATTATTTAATAATATTTAATTTCTTACTGTATTTTGATCATACAAGAGACTTTCAAAAACATCAAAAACTGGCCCTAAATTTTTGGTAGTGCATGTTTGTTCTAAAATGTTCACTCCTGTGTTATAACAAAAAGCTTCCCGAAATAGTGCACAAAATTTAGACCAGTGAAACCAAAATCCTAAAAATAGTACATCCATATTTCATTTTTTTTGTCCAAAAAGAGGAGTTTGTTTTCAGTTCAATTTGTCCAGAAAAACAAGTTTGAAGCTGCCACAGTACTCACACGTTTATCTAGACGCTAGAACACAAGCAAGCTCAAAACGTATCAAATGCTACTCATTACTGTATAAAAGGTGATGATAGTGCAAATGTATCTGTTGTTGTTGTTACATATTCAAAAGTATACACTATAGTGATAGTATATAGTATATACAACAGTGAAGGGCATACTTTTATTACATAGTAGAAGCATAAAAATTAAAAAACAGTCTATGAATGCTTGCCTGTCATTTGTTTGGTACCCTCCACTGAAGCGAGTTTGCCATGTGGCATCACCCACAACGTTCATGTGGGACACTATAATCACCTTTTAATGAGTCGGTAATGCTAAGAAACATCTTCCTTACAAATGTTTCTCAATTCAGCTCATAGGCTATTTTTTGGACGTCATGAAGGACCTCACTAAAGAAATGATGTGCTAAATCCAAGGGCTCTATGTTTGACTGGTTAGCATTTGCCTGTTAGCCCCTACTGTTAGATGCTATAATAACTACACCATCTGGTTCTAAAAAGCACCTTTCATCATTGACAGCCATTTAGAATTGGCAATGCATAACCAAGCAGCATATATATTACTAACTTTTTTCATTACATTTAATTTCATGGACTCACTGCAGTGAACGGGGAGCACTTTTGTAGGTCCTTCCTCTGTGCTGCTAACAGGGTGTACAGCTCTGTGCTCCAGCCAATTTAATCTCATCTTATCCTATCCAATCTTGTTTGTTAAACATCAAAGACTTCTTGTTTTTATGCAACCACCTGCAGAATGAAGAGTTCTGAGCTCAAATTCAGGCCCCAGCAGGCAAAACAGGCCGTTTCTGGCTTCAGCAATTCAGCCAGCGACTGGGGTCTGCGGAGATGTTGCATGAGGAGGGTTTATTATGGACTGACGAGAGGACACTTTGTCTCCTAATTTAAACCACTCTCTAATTTACTTGTTAATTGTCTTTGAAAAAGCATAAATGGCTTCTCGCCTCTTTCCAAATGTTGCAGCTAAAGTGAGTACAAGCACAGAGATATGTAGCTGTAATAAGCACATGTCACTCAGCTTCACTATTTTTAATTTGAAAAATTTTCAATGTTTCTCTATGGAGCCCCGCACATGACATACAAGAAAAAATAAATAAATTGTGTGCACGAATTACTAATTCGTTCCCTCAATGTACTTAAAAAAATTTAGCAAATCGTGGGAACGAATTAGTAAATCGTGCTCACAATTTATAAATCGAGTGAACACAATAGTAATTCAAGAGAACGCAATAGTAATCATGTTCACGTTTAAGTACATTGAGGGAACGAATTAGTAAATCGTGCACACGATTTAGCCTAATATTTTTTCCTGCATGTCATGTGCAGGGCTCCGTATTTCTCTGAGCTCTGGATTCAGGAAGAATTTTTCAATTGATGGACATTTTGTTTGCTCGCTAGGCTGAAACACAAGGGAGCTGTGGCGTTCTATTGAAGTGTCTCCCAACAATTCAGCATCTGAGATTTATGAAATGCCTCAAAAAAGCAAATTGCTGCCTAATTTTTCCAACATCTCTCAGGAATCGTCTCAGTACCACAAATATTTCTATAGGATTGAGTCTTTGTCTTCTGTCAAAGCATCAAGACTCATTATACAAAAGTCCCTAAAGAGGCTACACCAAGCACTGGTATTATCCTTAATTATTATAGCCCTAAACAATTAGAAAATCATTAACGAATCATTTAATGGGTAGTGGGGTCTACGGTAACAAGCTGATGATTCTAGGAGAACAGATTAACAAATTGAGCCCAATTATATAGAAGCCAGAGACAGTGACAGAAAGGTCACATACAATGTATTTGTATGCTGAACTTGGTGAGAGGGGAAATGAAGATACCACACATTCAAAGATGGGAGGCAGACACTGTGTCCTAATCAGTCGCGACAAGGTTTGTTCACTTTTTTTCTTTTAATTTCAACTGTCAAATCTCACTGCTTCAACATCCCTTTCCATATAACTACATACTATAATTGAAGTGGAAATATCGTAATAATAAGGTATGAGCATATGAATAGCCAAGCAAAGTCATGCTTAAAAGTGGGAATCTTTGAATTCTAGATGAATGAGCGTTATGTATGTAAACTGTGACTCTGCACCAGGTCTTTGTCAGTTCTTGGGCCACTGGTGGGAAGGCAGTTGACAGCGTCCCGGCAAGAACCACTCATCTAAAAGGCCATGGGCGGGGTCTTCTGGAGCCGACCACTCAAGACCCAGATCCTGCCATGGAGAGAACACGGATTAGCTCAGTGTCTGATTTTGGCTACTGGTTGGCAAGATGGGCGGGCTACGGGCTCCTCGCTGGAAGCACCATTCTTCAGCATCTGATGCCTTCAAGGACATCGAGTCGTCGATGGTAATCTCTTCCTTGGATGCACCAAAGGAAACCAAGCCGCTCGCTGCAATGCAGGAGCGTTGATCCTCTTGTGTGAAGCACACTGGTGCGATGAGGCTAAGCAGGGAGAGGGGGGCATGCGGGTGCTGGGCTGACATGAAACCACTCACACCCATGGAGAGAGAGCTGCTGCTCAGCACTTTCTTTCTCTTAGGAGAGAAAGGAAATGGGATAGTGGAGTCGGAAGTACTGCCTTCAGTGAAGAAGGCGATCTGCAAGCGAAGACTGCCCATGCAGGCAACACATTGCTGTGTCCGTCTGACTCGTGCAAGGGCTCCTTTGAAACAATGCACGCTGGAAATTTGCTCTAATTTGCTCTTTAAGAAAGCACCAGATGGCCGCAGGGGAGACTTGTCAGTGAATTCAGTGAAGAGATGGTCCTCGTCACTGAAGGAGAAGATTCTGACGAAATGGCGCTGCAAGCCGAATTATATACACATCAGCTCCGCCCTTTCTGGCAGACTAAAGCACCATTGGTTTGTGCTGCTACAAAAACATGAACAAATCAGGCTCGTTTTATATAACAAAAACATTCAGTGGAGATCTTAAATAATACACTGAAATGAATAATTTTCATGAATTTATATGCTGTTATTTGGCTTATTGTTCACAATATAATTCTTTTATTTCGTTTTATGCTTCTGACTTGAATGCATATCAAAATAACACATGTATGACTCAGTGGTATACTTTTAAAAGGTGCACTTGAAGGCAGAGGAAGTTCTGCAGCATTTTCTCTTTCAGTGTGGTCAAACAAATTACTTCTCATCAGTATCCCGTCACGCCAGAGAACAAAAGAGACGGACTGAAACTGAATTATAAATACATGTGCTTAATGTTTTCTGAGCACCTGTGAGCAGTTCTCTGATCTCCACATCTGTTGTCTTGCGCAGGAGCCGCACAAGTGCAGGGATCCCACCGCAGTTTTTCAGGGCGATCTTGTTGTCGTCGTTGGCCTTGCCATAGACCAGGTTCCTGAGTGCACCACAGGCGCTCCTGTGCACATCTGTCATACGGTGATCCAGCAAGTCCACCAGCAGCTGGATCCCACCCTGCCTCCGTATCTGATATTTATCAGGAATAATTGACATTTTTAAATATGTTAAACTTAAAAAAGATAATATTACACAGTATTACATTTTTTTTTTCTGCATTCCGGATCAAATAAATGCAGCTGTGGTGAGCAAAATAGATTCTTATGAGATTCTTAAAAAGAATGTTGCTGTTGGCATCTGACTAGATTGCCAAGGTTCCACAAAGTGACATAAAGAGTTAAAGCATTTCCTCCTTTTTATTAAAAGTTCATAAGCCTTTATATTTTGTTATCTTAATTATGTATGATTAAATGGTTAGCTTTACTATTATATCGTGCACTAACTAGCCTGAATCAGCAGGTAAATTCAAATTAACCTGAAATAATGATCCTCACTTCACGGCCTTATTAGTAGATAGTCTATATATGCAGAATGTGTGTGATGTTGGTATGCAGGAGTTACCTCTGATTTGATCTTGTTGTCTCCAAAGCACAAGTGCTGGAGGTAGGCGGCAGCGTTGGACTGTACCGATGGAAACTGGTGCTGCAGCATTTGGATGACCTCCGGCAGTTCAGGATCCCTCCAGCCAAATTCCCTGAAGAGGGACATATGCACACAAAAGTGAATGTGGAGAAACTTTGACCTAAAGAAACATAGTAACATTAAAATAGCATGTTTGTGAATAACAGCATACGTTATCAGTCAATAGTTTGAACAGTAATATTTTTTATGTTTTTATATAAATGCAGGCTCACCAAGCCTGCATTTATTTGAACCAAAGTATCAAAGTAACGTTTTGAAATATTTTTACTCTTAAAAAAAGAAGTGATTTCATTGTGATTGTGTATCATTACTCCAGTCACATGATCCTTCAGAAATCACTGTAATATTCTAATTTGCTGCTCAAAAACATTTATTATTATTATTGTTGAAAACTGCTTTTCAGATAAATGCTGATCTTTTAAATATTGATAATAACAATAAGTAGAAATCAGCATTTCAGAATGAGTTCTGAAGGATCATGTGACACTGACTGAAGACTGGAGTAATGATGCTGAAAGTTTAGCACAGGAATATATTATATTTAAAAACATATTCAAATAGAAAGAATTTCTATTTGAATATTCACAAAATTACTATTTTGCTGTATTCATTATTGCTGTATTTGGATCAAATAAATGCAAACTTGGTGAACAGAAGAGACTTCTTTAAAAAACAAAAATCCTTGCTGTTCAAAAACCTTTGACTGGTAGTGTATTTCTTTTATATGGCGTGTAAACATCTTTAAAAACATTCTCCTCTCTGAAGCTCTGACTCTTTTTCTTTGCAATTCATCAAACTGAATGCAACATACTCCAACTTTCCGCCAACATCTGTGGTCTCCCACTGTTAAATGCACTACTTTTCTGCTTTGAAAATAGTAAAGTAATACTAATTAAAATAAAAACGAATGCCACGTACAATGAAAACAAATTAACCTCAAAAATGATGCATGACAGTGTTTTGTAAGGAGAAAAAATTAAAATAAAATAATAATAATAATCACGTAGAAGAAACAAAGGTTTCACAGCCATCACATGTCAGCAATCATTTTTAAATTCTGATTTTGATGCTTTCTGCAGAGGTACGTTAGATCTCAGCTAATGTATACAGACAATAACATCCTCCCAAAAATATTGGCCTTTTCAAGGGGTATCAGTGACAGCTGTGCTATTGCCTAGAGCAGTCCTAAGGTGCCTGGAACCCACACAAGAGAAGATCTACATATCCTAAACCCTTGGGTCCTGCGGCTCTATCTGAAGAATACCAGTACCAACAATGTGATTTAAAAAAGCAGCAGAAGTAAATTCAACATACTATTCTGAAGTCTGCTCTGAAACACCACATGTAGGCAAGCGAGGAGAACATTGTGTTTTTCTTTTTCTCTCATTCTCAGACAACAAAACACTGTGTCTACGCTAACACCATGTCAGAGGCTGTCAAACTAAAGGAATCAATTCAAATAAAAAGATCCAGTACGAAATAAATGGTATGGTAATGATAGATAGAGAGCACAAGGAAGGTGGGAAAAGAATAAAGAAAAACTAAGATGCGACGGTAGAGAGAAAATGAGATGCTTGCAAAAAACAACAACTTGATGGACAAACATCTCTGGGTAAGAGGCACCATGGGAAACATCTATTGTAGAATTTCCCAGTTCTCTCTAGCACAACCAGTAAACCTGAGAGGGCAATTGCGGTCAACAAAGAAGAATGGGATCCATTGGGAAAAGGTCAAAATGGGATAATCCTGAAACATGGCTACTTCGTTTTCACTTGCTGTATCTTTGTTGCTTTTTATAATTGTTTAACCTTGAGAAATGAATGCTTGTTTAAATCACATCTCACTAAGCTGCTATGTTGAGAGCTTTGTTCACAAAACAGAGAGCCAAATCCATTACAGAGAGTTGGAAATGCCCAGCAGCCCACAAAACGACAAGGCAAACTCTCCAATGCATTGGATGTAATGACAGGAGGCTTTCATAAATCACAGGAGCGGGCTAATTGATAATGTTTGCATTAATCAGTAATTAAAGTGTAACACAAAATGGCTATAAAATGGATGAAGTTTATATGGTAATCAATGTGGCGCTGGCTCATAAGTCAACTCTAGGTTAATTAGTGCAAATAAATTTTTGACAGAAGCTTTGAAATGACTCTGTTAATTAACTAGTGCACTAAATTGAAATTATTCACTCAGTGTTTACCTCATGTAATTATAGATGGCAGTTAATCAGAAGGCATTGCCCCAATGCTTTACCAACTCCTGAGTTCATCAAGAAATGACGTTTGTGTTTAGCAAAGCAAAAAGCTACAGCTAGCTGCTTTGACAACAACATATTACAACTAATAACATAATACAACCATAAGGAAACAACTATCTTGTGAATGTGATGCAACAGTTCAATAGTTAAGGCTGTGTTACATTAGGGACAGTTTTATTTACTCTGCATATTTTCATCTTTTGTCATTGTGCTATAAAATCGCCCTGTAATGTTGCAAATTGTTATCTGCTATCATACTAATATATTGGTTTGTAGCGCAAATAGTTTTAGCACTTTGTGAATCTTCTAGTTATTTACCTATTGCAAGTCGCATTCATGGAAAATAGCTTACTTCTGCATTTAAAGGGGGGGTGAAATGCTCGTTTTCACTCAATATCCTGTTAATCTTGAGTACCTATAGAGTAGTACTGCATCCTTCATAACTCCAAAAAGTCTTTAGTTTTATTATATTCATAAGAAAAGATAGTCTGTACCGATTTTTCCCGGAAAAACACGACCGGCTGGAGGCGTGACTGGCAACCAAAAATACACTTCTTTTGTGACATTTCGCGACGCTCTTTCTCTGATCAGTGAATGCCTCTGCTCTCAGTGCTCTGCTATATGGGAGCGCGCGCTCTTCCGGCAGACATGCCCTCAGGACCCATATAAGGAAATTCCGCTCCATTTAACGTCACACAGAGCCATACTCGAAAAAAACTTTCCGAAACCTGTGACAAACCGGAAGGAGTATTTTTGGAACAAAAATACTCCTTCAAACGTACAACTTAATTTTTGAAACTTTGTCCATGTTTAGCATGGGAATCCAACTCTTTAACAGTGTAAAAAACTCAGTATGCATGAAATAGCATTTCACCCCCCCTTTAAAAATAAGGCGGATACAAAATTTTGTACTTGTCTTTTTTTTCCAGTTTACAACTTTGAGCAAGTTGGTTGTGTCATTGAATATTCTTTATCGATGTATTAAAGGAACAGGGAAAGTTCTCCAAGCATCAAGGCGACCAAAGAAGTGGACAGTCACATTTGTGCTCTACATCCATACACAACAGAGCATCACAGCACGAATGAATGCATACATAAGTAATGAGGACTAAACGTGAATAATGATTTAAATGTGCATATTTATTAGATAACTGCTGCTCTAGAAATCGACTATATCATTTATGATTAAAGTCAGAATAGTAATAGGCACCCTGCTCGTCCTCGTTCGCATCATTAAACCTTAGCGCTGAATCATTCTCAGCAGGCCAGTCCTACAGGGACAGACACATATGCAGAGTGCAAGCTGCTGCAGCCTGGTGACGCTCCCTCCGCTCTGTCAGGTCTTACACTGACAGCCAAATCCTTAACCTCCCCATTACCACAATTAATGCCTGGGTGAGGCCACTCCCCCAGCACAGCTCCAGTCACTATGACAGGCCGTTGAAGCTGGGATGAACATACCATTAATCACCAAACATGAATAATCAAACGTCTGCTCAGAGCCCAGGCCTGCAAAAAAATGTCATCCCTTGCCAAAGCCGGAGAAGGATTTGGCTGGGAAATGACTCATTCACGCTACAGAGAACAGAGAGCTCTTTCGTTATGTGCACGCTCAGACTTGTGATTTCACCCCTCGTGGTCTGATAGGGAGAGATGCTGTGGGTGGGTGGCTGGTCTACTAATAAACTGTCCCTTAACCTTCACCTGCAGGATCCACCCCTTCATCAGCACGATTAAACCCAGGGTTGACCTTCATTCTAACAGTCAGAAATGAGAGAGGCTCCATTCCAAAACCTAGTGTGCTGCCTACGTAGAAAGTATTTCAAGGCATGCATGTAGATGGTTACAAAAAGACATTTGTGTGGAGGGGGGAGTGTGGGAAAGAAACTGATGCCATTCTCCTCATTAGAAGTTAGTGCACCATTAGATTGATGAACTAAATATTTTAAGCTAAAAACTTACATTAAATGATACCTTATTTTGACCAAATTGACTCAAGCAAAGGCTTTTTTTTTTTACAATTATTGCATTGTTCAGTAAAATGGCAGATGAGAAATTAAATAAACTTATATGTCATTCAATACTGAAAAATGCATTTATTTTATTCAGTATTTGTGTAAACTCTGAAAAACTAAGGTTCCAAAATGGTGTTTTTGCAGTGATGCCATAGAAAACCCATTTTTGATTCCCAAAACAACCTTTCAGTGAACAGTTCCAAAATTATATTTTTTTAAAGAACATTTAAAAAATCTAAAGAACCTTTTTTTTACTATAAAGAACCTTTTCTGCATTTGAAAGGTTCCATGGAAGTTCAAGTTTCTTCATACTGATGCCAGCAAAGAACCTTTATTTTTAAGAGTGTAAATCTTAGGCTTAGTATCATCCAGTTAGTTCAACAACATGCAAATATACTGTAATGTGCTACAGGAATGAGTCTTCAAACCCAGAAATGAGTTAGCATTTTTGAAAGTCTGGTTCCATCATTCCGAAGTCAACGGGTGTTTTTGGTTAAATGCCTGAAATAGGGGTCTGTGTTTAAAATAAGCTCAATCAATTTTATTTATTCTACAACATAAAATACTCCAGAAACATACAAATTCTACAACATAAAATACACCTCACTCCTGATTTCATACTTTTTTTTTCAAAGCTTTTACTTTGAAAAGTTCTTCAATTTGTAGATTTTAAATAAAGAGCTGCTTGTGTTGGTGACATTGCCATCATGTGACCGTGGTGCAGTTCATTTATAGCCTAACTTTAGATTTTACTTCCAGCTGACTGTATTTAGGTTAAAATGTGCAAATGTTGTATTCATTTGTAAAGATTATCTTGATGAACAAAATGTGTAAGAATCATACACTTTTGTTGGTCACAGAGTTTATTTTCTGCAATACCAAAGAACATAACAAATCATATTGGCTTTTTGTCGAGGAATGCAGAATGATTTCTCAACTTCCGGTTTGGCCAACAAAATAACATCATTCCTGCAGCTATCCACTAAACTAAAATTAATTTTTGAGTTGCTGCCTAAAGAGAGAGTTCCAAATTATGAGGTTCTTCAACAACCAGGATGCTGCTTATAGTATATATGCGGCGAAGCTGCTAACCAGGTTTTGGAACAAAACTAGGGCAAGAAAGGATTGGGTCTTGTTGTCTTAGGCCCTGTCCACACTGAGACGTGTTTCCTGTATATGCATACATTTTGTATCGTATACATCCACACGGATCCGGCATTTTGGGAGAGTGAAACCGATATTTTTTTAAATAGGGTCCCAAATGGATACATTTGAAAATGCCGCCTTTGGGTTTTCGTGTGGACAGCGAATCTGTATATTTTCTGAAACGATGACATCATCAGACCACGTCTCGCCCTTTATCAGACACTGCAACGTCACGTAACATCAACAAAATCATGAACAAACACTTAACAATTGTCTTTTTATTAACTAACATTAACACAGATTAATAAATGTATTGTTCCATATTTGTTTGTATACCACTCAGAGATACTGTTTGTATCTCTGTGGCAGAATTACAGCGCCACATACTGGTCTGGCATGTATACTCCATCGTTTTGTGTAGGTTTTGTGGTTTTGGTGGGAATTGGATAGGGAAAGCTCTGGCTTCGTGTGGATGTAGCCTTAGACTTATAAAAGGTTTGCTAGGCATGCTGTCTGAAAATCCTTCAGCAGAAGGTGATGTAAGATTTAAGCACTCACTGGAATGAGACAAACTCTCCTGTTTGTGACAGGTCTTTGTTTGGGCTTTTGTTCTGATTCAGTCAGGTGAGCCTATCTTTCATTCCCATAGCAGAAACATTAACACCACAAAACCCAGCTTCATGTTTCAGCGCAGCAGCCCAAATAACCCACGGGGCCAGAGGAAGAAGAAGAGAAGCCCCTCGTGGACCACTGAATGTCAAGTGGCATAAAAAACAGCCAAATAAAAGATCTTAAGTTATGCATTCAGGACACTTGACTGAGCACAATTATTAGAAATAAAGCTAATGGACCGATGGACTGAACGGGATGCAGCAGAGGTAAATCTAATAGTCTTTACGTGAGATACACAATGATGCTCAATAAATAAATTATTGGTCAGTTTATTGGTGTGCAGCTAAGTGTAGCTAAATCGCCAAGATACTACAACTGGATTTATTCCCTCAATTCTACATTAAAACAGTGTCAGTGAATCGTTACCATTTACGGTGTTATATCGTTTACATGTATATCAAATATTATATATTTTATCACATAGTATTAGCCAAAATTTGTATTTATTAAGGTATAACATTTATATTTAATACTGAAAGATAATAATTAACTAACAAACTGACTATATATATATATATATATATATATATATATATAGATAGATAGATAGATAGATAGATAGATAGATAGATAGATAGATAGATAGATAGATAGATAGATAGATAGATAGATAGATAGATAGTATGCTTTTCATGATGTAGCCTATATATTGAAATTCTGGCTGATAAGATAAGATGACAGGTATAATTTAAATTATAGCTGAAAACTGGTAAATTACTAATATTATAAATGTAGTATTTTTATAAAATATAAGCATCTTATATTATATTTAATATAATATAAGCATCACAACATTTAATGCACAGGATTAAAGAATAATAGAATATTAAATAAATAATTAAGAATAAATATTCCTTTTTGAAAGAATTTCTACAAATAAACTAAACTCAATTTACCATAAATGTACACAGCTCTTAGAAACAGCAACGAAAAATATCCAATACTGGCTGGCACAATGTGTTTATGTACTGACATAATGAGATATTGTGCGTCCTTACGTTTCAGTTAAAACTATCTAACAGTATTTTGTGTCTCATTTCCAAAGTCATTGACAAAATAAATTAATAAATACAAAAGAATTAATCAGCATGTATTTTCGGCAGTGATTTCATTGATAAGGTCAACGCTATGAAATTAGTCAATTCTTTTTCATTTCTTACTCATAGACAGAAGTGACATTGCTAAGTGCCACATGTTCAAAGTGTGTGCAGCGCCAACAAAAAGTTCACACTACAGGCCTGTTTATATGTCATACATCTAGCTTCTGGCATTACGGGCAAATGAATAGAGAACTTACACATGCTGAACAGAGTAAATAAGACCAGCCACCAGCCCATGTAATCGCTGCAGCTCTAGCTTGTGGCTTAGCCGATGAAGCGTGCAGACTGTTAAAACAAACCCTCTAATGAGCATAGAGCTCCTCTGTCCTCTCGGCTTGCTCCCTGGCTTTCCTATTCAAACACGAGCACAGCGCTGAATAAACTTCACGCACATGAAACATGCACTTCATGCACTTCCATTCTGGTGCGTGCTTTTGTCTGTAAGAAAACGGGGAAAATGACTGCTGGAACAACAACATGTGACAGCTCAATCAAAGGCTGCACGCATACAAAATAGATTAGACAAGAATTGTGGATTCATGGATAAAGGCACTGCCAAAACACCATTTTTCTATTTCACCTTGAAGAGATAGTAATGACAATTCTCCCATAGTTTACTCACAAACATGCTGTTTCAGACCTGTATGACTTTTTGTGGAACATAAAAACAGTTTTTTCTTTTCATGCAATGAAAGTCAGTCGGATCCAAAAGGACTTTAGACACCTTTAAGCTTTGGGTAACACTTTACTATAGGGTCCAATTCATACTAATACATAAGGAATTGGACACATACATAATAACTAGTTGCTTATTAGCATGTCTATTATTACCATATTGGCTGTTTATTAGTGCTTATAAAGGACATATAATGCATGACATCCATAATCCTACTCAATAACCTAAACTTATCAACTACCTTATAAACTATTAATAAGCAGCAAATAAGGAGTTAATTGAGGCAAAAGTCATAGTTAATGGTTAGTAAATAGTGAGAATTGGACCCTAAAATAAAGTGTGACCAAGCTTGGTTTTATGAACACAAAATATAAAGCAAGATGTGCTCATAGAATAAAGTAATAAAGGTTTGAAATGACATGAGGGTGAGTTAATGTTGACAGAATCTTTACAATTCCCATCCCTGACTTACAAAACACAGCAATACTGGACTGACCAATGGCATGAGTTTTGGATGGGATTCTGCATGTACGACCAATGGAAGATGGGGGTTTGGTCATGAAACATATTTGTGACCCTGGAGCACAAAATCAGTCTTAAGTCACTGGGGTACATTTGTAGCAATAATACATTGTATGGGGTCAAAAGTTTCTTTTATGCCAAAAATGATTAGGATATTACATAAAGATCATGTTTCATGTAGATATTTTGTGAATTTCCTACCTTAAATATATCAAAACGTAATTTTTGATTAGTAATATACGTTGCTAAGGACTACATTTGGACAACTTTTGCACCCTCGGATTCCAGATTTTCAAATAGTTGTATTTCGGCCAAATATTGTCCTATCCTAACAAACCATACATCAATAGAAAACTAATTTTGTATAAATCTTAATTTAAATTACCCTTATGACTGGTTTTGTGGTCCGTGGTCACATTGGACAACAGCAATCGTCACTTACATGACATTGCAGTAATTAGCAAACAACAATGATCCAATCAATTCTAATGGACAAAATCAAGTCCCACCATAGACCCTTTTCTCGTTCAATAAGACAACACAATAGGGGAAATTTGCAACTTCCTTTTTATACCAACTCTAAAAGGATTCTCCCAAGGTATTCCTCATTCTAACATCCTAAGTTATTTGATTAATATCCTTATTTGGTCATCCAGAACATTCCGTTCAACCAATCAGTTTAGAATTAGCTTAGTGGGCTGAATAACATTTGTATCAATATATCAAAGGTTGGTTTATATTGCTTCAGGACCAACATTTTCTACTTCAGTAAATCAAGTTGTTTGGGGCAACTAACCACCAGTCAGTTTGAGATTACAGATGGCTGATTCTGACAGCTCTCATCCTACAGTAAAACAAACCTCTAATACACTGTTTTGACAGCTGTAAGAGAAACTGGGGACTCAAAGAGCTGCTAACGGCAACATAAATATGGTTTGTGCAGCCAGGAGCGGTGAGCTCTAACAGGGTGTGAATGTGCGACCTGTGGTTGACCCCCTCTTTAGGAAATAGTGGTCAGCAGTGTTGTGGATTCAGCACACACATGCTTGAATGGTCCTGAGAGGCGGCTTGAACTGTCTGCAGTGAGAGAGGTCAGGAAATGTCTCTGTCACGTTCAGTGGCCACTTCATCTCCAGCCACCCACTCAGAGCACAGATCAGAGAATCAGCATTAGACTATATTAGTGCTTCCACATGCCTGAGTGGGCAAAAGCTTCTGACGTTTTTCAACAAAACAGTCACATAAATTTGATTTCCACAAAACAGGCAAATAAATCCTCTCATCTTACATTAATAGCATAATTCTGGAACCAAAGGAGTTCTGTTGAATCACTGACAAGCATATGGCTTATAATGGCGGATATAAGTCTTGTCTGTAATATTTTGATGACTGCAGAGAATCATAAATCTTTGGTAAATGATGAAAAAAAACACACATTGCAATGTTAGTGTGATATAGAAAATAAAAATAAATATGGGCACAAAGGTGAAATTTTTTTTTTACAAAGGCAAACACAGGAAACCCACCTCAGCCTTTGTAAGGCCATGATTTACAACATGGTCCACAGTCGCCCTTATTTCATCTGATATGATATCTTTGTTCTTTTCTGTCTTTTGCTCTGTTTTGCCTTTACAACCTTCTGCCATGCATCCTTACTCCTATTCCTCCTCTCAGCTGTTGATCCTGATCATTTCCTAGATCTTCATCGTATGTCAGAATTTGAAACCTTTGCGTTGTCCTCTGTCTATATGCTTTTCAATTGAAGGTCCATGAGATGCACATTTGAGCTATTTCAGAGAACTGGTTTATAATTAATGTGATCTACATTTCTCTTCATTAGTGAAAGGCAAGATTCACCTCCACAATTCATGGCAAATCTACAAAAGTCTAATAGAAAGTTTAGGACAACTAGATCAACCATTTTGCATTTAATGACTAATACAATGAACTAATGCCTGGATGTTTGCAAGACTACTGCACAGAGAACCACATAATACATTTTGAGCAACATTAGCAACTGATAATGTTGGAAACCACAGATAAATGTACATAATCAATTGCATGAATGTACCAAAGCAATCGCAACTTGTTCAAAAGAATGAGAAACTGTTTTTATGATGTACACAAGTGACTAGATGATGTGGAGGCTGAACAAGTAGTTTTGAGAATTTATTTTCTGATCTGAGAAATGCACCAAAGCGACTGAGAAAAACTGTAATATGCTTATAATCAATGATGAAAATAGGTGTGCTGATCAATATTTTTGTTCTTTTTTTCAGGATTCTATGATCACTAGAAGGCTCAAAAGAAAAAAACACATTTGAAATACATTTCATCAATTGATTCCATCCTTGTTAAAGTTTTTTTTTTTGGAAAAAAATATATATTCATACAAAAGTTTATTTTGTGTCTTATCTTGTTTGATTTAATTTTCAATGTTATGCCAATTCTAATTATACATTTGAAAATTTTATTGACACATCTATTTTTACCATAGTAAAAGTGTAGTTTCAGCTTAATACACTTTAAAATGACAACCTGAACTAACCTCTGTGTTAAAATATCTTTTGTTGCCAATAAAACTATTCCATTAAAATGTGGTACACAACAACACAATCATGGCTGTTGCTTGCATTGATAGGAAGACGATTGTGTAAAATAAAGCAAAAAGATTATAAGCATGCTTTAACATAAAATTATAACAAAACAATGAATAACAACACAACATGAGACACACACACATGCACACACACGCACAAAATGTGATGCTTTGCAGGAATGAACAAACTCTGTACTCCTATGAAGTATCACTCCTAGAAAAACCAACACAGATCTGAACACCTGCTCTTCGTGGAACTATGAATAATTTCTATCATTAATACAATCAAACAAAAATGACTTTGGACTTGACCACAAATGAACCTTTCTAGGGATGAATCAAAGTCTAGAGCTCTTCTTGTAAACAGAATGCGGAAATGTTGGAAGGAAATCCATAAAAAAAAATTATAATAATTCTGACATATTCTGTAAAGCATAGCTTGTCTCAACACAGTCATGCTGCCCTAGCATATGATGTTGAGTAGAGAGGAGAACAGTGTTTTTGTTGATGAGGAGTAGAAATGTAAATAAATGTTGGATTACTTTGTCATTCTTTGCTCGGCTTGATTTTGATTCCAGACAAGGAATTCAGGGTCGTACCTATCAGGAGACAGGCAGAGAGAGAGACAGGGTAGGTGTCTAGCAAAAAGGGATTTGACATTAAAAATGAATGTATTAACGTTTAGCTGTCTTCTTGCTGCTGCATGATAATACTACACACTTGCATTTGACTCTCTTCATGCACTAAAATATTTAATTGTTGCTTTGTTGGTTTTTATTAAAGAGGGGTCTCACACAACGGAAAAGAACTCCCAACTATACCACTCCAGTGTGAACTAGCAGTTGTAACAATCGATTTGTGGGTGAGATCAACTTTCACATTTCCAGTCAGTGCAAGTACTGATATATGGTAAGAAGTCTTCTGCATTCTACTTTTAGAAAAGCAGTACGTTTCTCAAGACAATTATCAGGGGGTTTCAAACCTTTTAAGAAGGAGATAATTATATTTATTGGTCCTTGATGACATTCAGAAAGTTTGAAAACCCCTTAACTATACAGGAGGTGCAAGGAGTTAAAAATAATGCAATGTTTTATCTATATATATTACAATATTTAGCTATATGACTTTTATGTTTAAAAATGCTGTTTTATGTGTCATTTACAAGGATTTTAGGTAAACTGTGGCCGGTATTGTTGCCAGACCCACCCTTTAATATACCAAACACTATTAGTGAACCAAAGATTAAAGACGACTTTGACATGTTCTGTAACAGTATGAAATTGTCTGTGCATATCTGTGCATTTGTTTGCAGCCAGTAAATGCAATGCATCACACGTCATACCATTTCCACCATAGCCACTAGCAGTGAAAAGACATGGGAGAGAAACAAAGGCATGAGGAGTCAACAGAAGGGATGACAAGAAAAAAACAAAAAAAAACAAAAACAGAAACAAAACAAGGTCAAATCAGCAGAAAAAGCAAGCAAACCAAAAAAGAGAAAGTCCTATAATACACTCACAAGAGATGATCGTCAATGGCCTCTCAGCATATCAAATTAATGTCACACGATAAAACCAAAATATGCGTAATACCAATTTAAACAGTGAAAAGGGTGGAACTGACTAGCTATATAATCCATAAAAGCATGCTCTATAATTCCAGATGTTTTTTTTTTTTACAATTGTAACAAATGTGTAATATCTTTTTGTGGTTTAGTAAGTTTACACAGGCAAACTAAGGACTACAGGAAGTGACATCATGTGATTCATGATGTAGGGGAGAGTGAAGTAAGATGTGCCCTTAATCAAGCAAACTGCACATTTGTGACCAAAGATTTAGAAAGGAACCATCATGTACAGCTGCTTGTGACTGAAAGATGCACATAAATAGTGAGCATTTTCATTATCTACACAGATATCATAAAATATATCTTATATTGGTGAATTTGACCATAGTTGTTTTTGGCAAAAAAATAAAATGTACAGTATGTACACCACCTTTCAAAAGCCTGGGGTAAGATGTTTTATTTTAAATCAATACTTTTATTCAGCAAGTATTGCAAATTGGAGAAAGATTACAGATTTTTATAATGTAACAAAAGATGTCTACATCAAATACATGCTCTTTTTTATGAGTTTTTTATTCATCAAAGAATCCTGAAAAAATGTATTGCAGTTTCCACAAAAATACTACGTAGCACAGCTGTTTTGAACACAGACAATAAGAAATATTTCTGCTAAAGATTAAAAAAAAAACATTATTTTAAATTGAAATAATGTTTCAAATATCTGAACATAAAAGATTTCTTAAAAAAAAAAAACATGAAAAAAGTACTGGTCCCCAAACTTTTGAACGGTACCGTATCTGTGGGTTAAAGTGTGTAAGAAGCTTTGAGGTGTCAGCTTAAAAATGCTAAATAAAACTAAACAGTGGCACAGCTTACCCCACTCTCCCCTACAGTGTCTTAATTCTAATTAAGCTCTATTTGATTTGTTAATCACTCAGCATGTCAGTTCGCCTCTAACCCTCACTAACAGGGTGAAATCACCATATGCAGTTCCTTCAAGATGCAGTCGACAGTGGAAGAACTCACCTGGGGTCCTTCTGGATGCTGTCCACAGAGGGCGACCTGACCAGCGTTGCCTCCGGGGGCAGAGCAGGTCCTGATTTACTGTAGGGTGAGTCTGTGGAGGGGCAGAACTGTAGTGTACGGTAGGGGTTGGCATAGTCGGCGGTGGAGGCACCAGGACCAGTGGCATAGCCGGCACGGGGGAACGTTCCTGTAGCGTTCTGGCTTCCTGTGCGCTGCAAGGGTATGGGGTCAACACCAGGAGAAGAAGGGGCTACAACAGGAGAGTAGGGACAGGGCAGAAAGGTCAGGACCTGGTCACAGAAGCGGTTCTTTGGATCTTTGGGTGCAGCAAAGGGTGAAAAACATTGCATGTTGACCAGGTATTTCAGTCATAAGAAAGAAGGAGGACAGGAGGAGCAAAACAGAACAGAAGTCATGTTAAACCATCAATATAACAAACTGACCCATAATGACAAGTCTTCAGTAGGTGCTTTTTTAGCTTGTCTGAGTGTGAATGCAAAACAGTTTTTTTCTCTCTAGCCTGCT